>NC_056747.1:658798647-658861147 GCF_019279795.1 Protopterus annectens
AATACACCAAATTCCATCCCTCCAATCTGAATTTCCAGTATGAGTGCTACTTGTTGAAACTAGACTGCCATCAATACAGCATGGACATTGTCTCTATGCCGCAGGAACAGCAGATAACGGCTCTTGAACATGTGAGGTTGCTCAACTTAGGTGATGAACTTATGTTTTTTTCAAAAGCAGTCCCCTGTAACTGCCTGAATGTGAATATACTGTTCTACAAGGCCCACTAAAGCAAAGTGCTTGTAACTAATCCTATTGGTCAATCAATTTAAGAAAATTTTTTTACATTCTGATACCTATTTCATCCTTGTTAGGATCAAGAGTGCAGCCTGTCCTAATACTTAAATATTTAAGGGACAACACTGATCCTAGATGGGACACCAGGAAATCACAGTGCACACGCAGACACACACACACACATACACAGACACATACACACGCAGACGCACACATACACACACCCACACACACGCAGACACACAGACACACACACGCAGACACACACACACACACAGACACACAAACACACACACACGGTAAATTTAGAGGATTGCCAATTCACTTACTACACAAAGACACAAGCAGACATATGATACCTTTTATTGGACCAACACAGGGTTATGAATTACTCGAGCTTTGGCTTTGGAGCTAGTATGAGTCTTCATCTGGAGTTAAGTTACTGAAGTTAGATACAATGCATAAATATCCACTTGTGCCTAGAAATTCATTTTTTTCCCGATTGGCTAAAACAAAAAAACTTGAAAAATGTTAGAGTGGAAAAAAATTTGCATCTCATCAGTCTCCAACGATTGTAACTGTCTCTAGCTGTCGTAGATGACAGTCTGTGAATGCGTGTGTGAGACTGTATGAGCCTAAATCTGTGGACTGCTAAAGTCTTTGTTTTAGCCAATTAGAAATGATGCATTTTTCTTTCTAGGGACAGGTAGATACTTAACCACTCTAACCAAGATCAGTAAATTAACTCTTGACAAAGGGCTCATACCGGCTTGGACGCCTGAGCAATTGCAAAACCTATGCTGGTCCAATTAAAAGCATTACATCACATCTTCATTCCAGTGTTGTTGCATTTTTTTTTTTTCTGTTAGGGGACCAACACATTTCTTTTTTTTTTTTAATTTCATCTACAAGTGTGCCTTTTCAACGTATGCACAAGGAGGACATGCAGAATCCATACAGAAGTCAAACCAGCCAGGAACCAAATCAGAGAACCAAAAGTCATGTCACTGAAAAAGTTGTTAAAACACAAAAAGACTTCACATTAAAGAAAAAGCTACCTATGCAAGTTAAAAAATAAGGGGGGCCTATACTGAATGGATGCTGAACAGATGTAACAAGGAGGTATCAGTATTCTACAAACAGCTCTCCATCAGGCATAAGCTGATGCCGTTAAGTGTACAGGCGAAAAGTCCTGTAGCAGTTGACAATTAGCTGTGAGGAAGAGCTGAAAAACTCTACACACACTAATTCTGTAACAGCATAAAGCAGAGTTGAAACAGACAGAAGCTATGAATCCCACCAAAAAGGAAGAATGCTGCATAAGGCTTTAGTGGTCTTCAAGTGTAGCAACAGAAAAAAGGCAGTCTATAGCGAAATGGAGGCAAACACTTGAAGCTACACAACTGCCAGCCTTATGGGATGTATGAGAATGTGTGGTGCTTCTGGGTGAAAGAGTGATACACTGGGTCCTAGGTAACCAAGTGATTTACATAACTACGTGTTACTCAAGGTAGTGAACTGCAAAAGCTCGGCTAATTTTATTAAAATAGTTTCACTATAGTAAGTATGATGCTTCCCACTTAAGCATGATGTTCCTGCACTGTGCTTATAATCACGCTGGCAAACAGTGTTTTTATAATAAAACTACTTTTTAACATGTAGATAAATACTGAACACTATTTTGGTTGTGTTCTGTACTTTTTGATAATTTCCATTAATGGAGGGGGGGGTACATTCTTATCACACACACACACACACACACACACACACACACACACACACACCTCACACGATTTAAAGTTGAAAGTAGAGAGGATAGGGGCACCAGCCCTCTTTGCAAAAGCAATTAACAAAACACAGTTTCTGGGAAGAGTAATCCTTATGAAAGTGTGTGTTGGAGGGGTAGAAAGTCAAGTTTTTGAGGTCAAGGGACAAATATAAAGTAAGAAAGAAGCAAGGTTTGTTAGAAATAATTACTTATTACAGAAAATGGGCACCAAGTGCCAATGTTTAACAGCAATGCCATTAAAAATAATTCTTGATTTTAAAATCTGGATTAATTCTGTAAATGTGATTTGAAGAGTATTACAAAAACCTCTGATGAAAGCAGCAAAGAAGCACACCAAAAATGTCATTCTGCCACAGCTGAAATGCTAGAAGCAAAAGATTTAAAATTATCTCAAAATTAAAACTAAAGATGACTAACACTTTTACTACATAGTAAATAAAATGATTTGTGTGCAAATGATCAATCCAACTAAGTTTAAAGACAACACAAATGCTATACTATCTTTTGAATCTCCTTACAGGAATGCCCCAGTTATTAGATTAATCTGTTACATCAGATCTCATTCCAATAAAGCCCAGTTTATCATACTTTTAAATTTAAATCAAGATTTGTGTACATAAACTATTATACTATTCTTCTGCGTTGTCGCCTCACAGCAAGAGGTTCTCCCATTCGATTCTTGAATGGAGCGCCTTCTGTGTGGAGTCTGCATGTCTTCCCCGCGGTCAAGTGGCGTTCGAAAGACATGCGTGAATGGGCGTGCCTTCGTTGAAGGTTTCGCATCAGGATGGCACCTCGGTACCATAAAAATCAACTGCCAATCATTAGTGGACCGGAGTTCCGCTGTGGCAACCCCTAACCGGGAAAAGACGAAAGAAAAACAACAACAACTTTGGAATGACATGAAGTGCAACTCTAAAGAGGTGAAATTCCAATTCCTCAACAGCAGATGGAGCCCTCTGACTAAAAAGAACTTTTTTGTACCCACAGTGGAAAGCTTTTCTTGGAACCTTCTTTTTCTCAACATTTGGAATATTTACTTTGAGGAGGCCAAAGCCAAAACATCACTTACCTGAAGAGCAAGAGATTCGTTAATCTTGTTAACAAGCCAGGTGAATGTGCGTCCATACACAGCCTTAGAAAGTGCATCTCGGGCATAAGCTGCTTGATCCAAATTCAATGGGCTGATCAGCTAAAGGAAAACAAAATGCCATCAGATAAAATAATTAAGGCAAACTTGAAAAAAACTGGGTGAGGGATTTGGTAGTGTTCCAATTACTTACAGGAAAGCTATCACTTTAAGTCAAAGCTAACACAGTTCAGCTTCTGTAAAAACAGCTATGGGAAAAATGACATCTGGCAACAGCACAGACTATAGTTGCCAGATTTGAAACTTGTGGTGCTACACATTACATTGTGAGAAGACAGACACGCACACAGATATTCCTTTGCAACTTCTGATCTCTTCCCCTGGCTACTTTTATCATGTTCACAATGCATGTATGCACCAGCATGTACACTGAGATACAGGAAAGTACAGTTGTGGACACATCATAAATGTAGATATTCGAGTGTATTCACTGTTGCAGTTATCACATTTGGGTTATCTCTACCAGGGTAGCCCTCGGCCGGCCCGAATACCAGAGGATTAGTATTTCTGTGTCGGTTTCTGTCACTTGAAGACTGACGTCAGGTCGTCAGTAGTATAAAATAAGGCAGACAACGCCATTACATCAGTTTTTCTTGCCCTAACCTGTCAGGAACCCCCAAGTAGGAGGCCAGGTTCTGCTGGATGAAAATCCCACCAGTGGAAAATAAATACTAAAAATCCCCTCATAAGTTAAGGAGAACCAATAAGTTAGAATGGTAATAAAAGGAGAAAGAGAAGAAAAGGGGGTGGAGGGAGGGAAACTAGGACTGCAACAGTGAATACACTCGAACATCTACATTTATGGTAATTGTACTATGTTCTTCGTGTTTCACTGTTGCAGTCATCACATTTGGGTTGATTCCCAAAGCTTAGGAAAAGGGTGGAGGCAGTCATTGCAACTAGGGGCTGGCTAGGATGCCCTGCAAGACTGCAGAGGCAAACCCTGCCCTGGATTTGGAGAAGAGAGGCAGGTGGTAATGCTTGGTAAAACTGTGAACAGATGTCCAGGTGGCAGTTCCATGATGTCCCTGGTGGGGACTCCTCTGAGGAAGGCTGCAGAGGTGGAGGCTGCTCTGGTGGAGGTGTGCCCTGACCCCCTTTGGGGAGGCATTCCATGCTGTTTGTAGCAGAAATGGATGCAGTGTGCTATCCATTTTGAAAATGTTTGTTTGGAGATGTGTTTGCCTTCTGCCCCTGTAGCAAAGCTAACCAGCAATTGATCAGACTTTCTGAAGGATTTAGTCCTGTCAAGATAGAATCTGAGCTGTCTGTGCACATCTAGAGAGTGAAGAATCCTTTCCCCCTTGTTCTGGAGATTGGGAAAAAAGGTGGGCAAATGAATGGATTGGTTAACAGCCACAATGGAAACTACTTTGGGCATCAAGGATGGGTTAGTTCTGAGGGATACCCTATTTGCATGGAAAATGATGAAGGGTTCCACAGCCATGAGTGCTTGCAGCTCAGAGACTCTTCTGGCTGAAGTGATGGCCAGAAGGAATGCTGTTTTCCAGGAGAGAAATTTTAGCTCTGCAGAAGAAGCTGGTTGAAAAGGGGGGGCAGGGCGAGCTTTTCCAAAACAAAGTTAAGGTCCCAAGCTGGTGTTGGTGCCCTTCTGGGTGGCCTCATGTTGCTAAGCCCCTTTTAGGAACTGTTTGATCAAAGGGTGTGAGAAAAGGGGCTGCTCAGTGGGAACAAAGCAGAAATGACAGAGGCATGAATTTTTACAGAGGAGAAAGAGAGGCCACTGTGTAGTAGGTCAGCTAAGAAATCCAGGATGAGAGGGAGGGAGGGCTGTGCCATATTGGCTCCCCTCGCCTGGATCCAGGTGCAGAACCTTTTCCATTTGTCTGCATAAGACTTCCTGCTGCTAGGACGTCTGGCCTCACGGATAACATCCAGAACCTGTTTAATGAGGCTGGCTGATTGGTTCGGGGTTAGGGAATAAGCCAAGCTGCCAAACTGAGAGTCTGCAATTGGGGATGCATGAATTCCCCTTGCCTGTGGGTCAGGAGGGTTGGAATCTGAGGAAGATGCCGGGGGGGATCGGGGAGAGGCTGCACAGCAAGGGGTACCAGTGTTGCCGGGGCCAGTCTGGAGCTATGAGAATGGTCCTTGGTTTTTCCTCCCTTATTTTGAGCAGTACCCTGGGGATGAGAGGGAGGGGAGGAAAGGCATAGACTGATAGATGACCCAGGGAAAGGACAGGGCATCCACTTTCCAAGCCATGTAGTGATGCTCTCTGGTGTAGAAATTGCTGAGCTAATGGTTGGTGTGGGAGGTAAAGAGGTCAACCTTCGGGGTTCCCCATTTCTGAGTTATTAGGGTGAAGGTACTTCTTTTGAGTTGCCATTCGTGTGAGTCCATAAGATTTCTGCTTAATTGGTCTGCCAGAGAGTTGAGAGAGCCTGGTAGGAATTGTGCTAATAGGTATAGTTGCATGGCAGAGGCTGTGTGCCAAAGGGTCATGGCCTGCCTGCATAAAGGGTATGAGTGACTCCCTCCCTGCTTGTTGATGTACCACATCACAGTGGTGTTGTCTGTTTTGATCAGGAGAGCCCCTGACGAGAGAAAGGGCTTGAAAGCTATCAAGGCATACTGCACAGCCATCATCTCCTTTTGATCAATGAGCAGAGGGATTTGATGTGGGCTCCATTGGTCCTGCATGCACCTGCCGTCCAGGTGGGCACCCCAAGCATAGTCTGATGTGTCTGTGGTGAGTGCCTGGGTGGTGGGGAGAAAGGCATTCCCTTGTTGTGGGAGCATGCTGCTGCCCACCAAAGAAAATATTTTCTGAGGCAATGAATTATAGGTAGAAGAGTCTCCATGTCCCGAGAGTGTTGGCACAAAAGGTTCTTTAGGTACCACTGAAGTTTCCTTGTATGCAGTCTGGCATATGGAATGAGTAGTATGCAAGATGCCATGAACCCCAGAGCTTGCAGGATCTTCCTTGCAGTTAGCTGCGGCCTGATGGCTAGTTGAGAGAAGTAGGCTGTCAAGAAAATTTGTTTCTCTGGAGTAAGGTATGCCATCTGGGATACTGTGTCCAGACTTGTTCCCAGGAATATTATCCTTTGTGTGAGCACCTGTTTGGATTTCTTTTCATTGACTGTGTACCCTAGTGAGGTTAGTAGGGTCTTTACAAAGGCCAGGTGCTTGTGCAGCTTTTACTGGCTGTCTGCCTGAATAAGGCAGTAGTCTAAGTATGGGTAAATCTGAATATTTCTTTGTCTGCAAAACACAATGGCTGGAGCCAGACATTTTGTGAAAACTCTGGGAGCAGTAGATAAGCCAAATGGAAGCGCAGAGAACTGAAAGTGCTGAGATCCTGCCCTGAAGCGAAGATATTTCCTGCATGATTTCCTGATGGGAATGTGGAGGTAGGCCTCTTTTAGATCTAGGGTGGCTAGCCAAGTGTTTTTGGAGGGCATGGGTAGCAGCTGCTGAAGGGTGAGCATTTTGAATTTTGGGATCACCAGGAAGGTGTTTATAATAGACAGATAGAGGATGGGGCACCAGGTGCCCTCTTTTCTGGGCACCAGAAAAAGTCTGGAGTAGAGACCTTGGCCTATCTGTTCTGCAAGAATGTGCTCTATTGCCTCATAGAGTGCAATGAAAGGATTTGCTTTTGCGTCTCTGCCCACTGATTTGGAGGTAGATCTGGGAAGCCATTTGGGGTTGGAAAAATGTGGAAGGAAAATTTGTATCCCTAACACACGATGTTCAGAACCCAGTGGTCCTTGCTAATGGTGGCCCAGGTGCTTGAATGAAAGGAGAGGTTTCCTCCTAGGGGTAAGTGAAAGTGGGCAGAGGGAGGGGATGGAGGAGGAGAGTTACTGTGAGTTCTTACCATAAGGGGGTGGCTTAGAACTCCCTAATTTTGAAGTGGAGGTAGTCCACTACTTGGATTTCTTCATTCCCTGGGTCTATTGTCTTGGGGTCTGCTTCCAAGGGACCTTGGCTGGGCTAGTTTACTGGGAGCAGGAAAGGACCAGTGCTTGGAGGGACAATGCCTGCTGAACCTAGAGGGCTGGACCTGCAAGAAATCCTTAACTGTTTGCATAGATTTTGCTTTTTCTTCCATATTTTTTAAGACCTCTTCTGCCTTAGTGCCAAATAAGTTATCCTTGTGCAAGGGGGCATCCAATTTAGATTTGACATGCTCTGGCAGGGGCTGTTCCTTAAGCCATGCATGCCTTCTAATGACAGATCCAGTGACTGCTGCCCTGCAAGAAGCTTTCTAGGGCATCAAAACTACAGTGCAAGGTGTGTTTAGTTACTTGATTTGCAGAATGCATTAAATCTTGTAAATCTTTAGATCCTGCCCAAGCAGGAAAGGAAGACATTTTTTGTTTAAGGAGTTCCAAGGTATGTTGCTGAAGTTTCAAGCATATGGAACTGACAATTTAGTGCCCTGATAGCAAAAGTAGCTGAGGTGTATACTTTTTTACCCCATCTGTCCACTGCTTGTAAATTCCTGTCTGAGGGGGTGGGATTCTTAGATGAGGTTGCTTTAATCCCTTTTGGCTCTTGAAAAATGAACTCTGTGTCAGCTGTAGGATTTTTAAAAAGATATTTGTGTGAGTCAGGGACTATAGTACCTGTCTGGTTTTCTGGGAGCAGGTAGAAGGGCATCAGGATTAAGCTGGATTCAAGGAAAACATCCTCCACAACATCCAGGACTGGGGGATGGCTAAGAGTCTGTGCTGTGGAAGATCTAGGACTTCCCTGAGTCTCTTTTTAGACTGAGGGTAGTCCTGACTCTCACATTGAAAATGCTCCCTTAAGGTATGCAGGGTTTCCCCAAAGGAAAAATCCTCTGGGGGAGAGGCTGAAGGAATGGAATCCTCTGCATCAGAATCCTTATAAGTGGAGAGGGGTTGCATGTCTTCATATTCAGATACATCAGATTCATCTGACTCTTGTTCAGACAAAACTACAGAGGACAGATCTCTTTTCCTTTTGGAAGGGGTAGCTGTTCCTCCCCTGATTGGCATGATAATGGCTTCTGCCATTTTAAGCATTTGAGACTGAGGAAAGGTAGCAGGTGCCAGAGAGTGGGTCGTCGGTTTCTTGGGTGTAGTTCGTACCCTGGGTCTAAGAAATTCGGTAGTTTTAGAAAGAACGGTAGTCGCGAAAGAAGACGTTTGTTTGTGTCAAGATTTGGTAGTGCGAAGGACTTCCTCAGAAGCCGGTGTCTGCTCAGTGGCTCAAGACCCATCCTTAGTTGAAGAAGAGTTTTGCGGCATACCAGACTCCAAAATGGTCTCGGTGGTGGCCTGAGAATCAACAGAAGCGGGCATCAGGGGCTGCAAAAGTGCCTCACTGAGTACCAGAGAACTGACGACTTGCTTAACAGAAGCGTCATCGGTAGGTTTGGGCATGTGCAGTCTGTCTCTGTCTTTATCTTTACATTTTTTCAGGAGATCCACTGTCGGAATGGCTTACCGAAGGCATATCGGAATACGAGGACTGTAAGCGAAACTATCTGGCTACAATAAGGGCCCGACGATGGATAGTTATGGCGTTGACAATGAGGGACATCGTGGTCTGGGCCTAAATAAGTGACGCAGTAAGAATGGAAGTCTTGGTGTGGTATTTGTTTTCCACAGGTGAGACAATTATTAACTTTTTCTGACATTGCTTAGTGCAAGAAAAAAGGTTCCCCAACGGGATACTTAGCTTTAAAAGACTTCAACTTCAATTTGGTAGACGAAATCTAGGTAGTGGCCGACCGGCACTCGTGCGAATTGCTTCTGCTTCGGGCTCCACGAGACTGATGTAATGGTGTCGGCTGCCTTACTTTATACTACTGATGACCTGACGTCAGTCTTCAAGCGACAGCAACTGACACAGAAATACTAAGCCTCTGGTGTTCGGGCCGGCCGAGGGCTACCCTGGCAAGGATAATCCAAATGTGATGACTGCAACAGTGAAACACGAAGAACATCTTCAATTGCTCAACAACATACACAAAACCACTATGGGAATCAAAGCTTGAATGCAATTTGATTCAATATAATAGGTATTCAAAATGTAAACATAAGGAATCCACTGTACTTTAGAACAGAGTATTTAAGTACTGCAACTGGATACAAAGGACTTTTTACAGAAGCAATGTTCATACAAGTACAAATGTACTGCAAAAGAAGGACGTCCTTAACAATTATGATTTTTTTAATCAATTTAGACAAGACACTCCTCATTCCTTTCAACTGCTATCATTTACTAACTAGAGTCTTAGCAATAAGCAAAAGAAACCCAGGAATACAACATCTGTACTATGAAGGATTTATTAAAACACAACAAAACAGCAACAATAGCAACAATGACAAATGCAAAACTTTCGAGACAAGCTCTTTTTCAATGCTTCAGTAATGGCAGCTGCATCATAAACATTTAAATGTATTAAAAATAATTAAAAGTTAATTAGCTAGCCTATAGGAAATTTTATGTAATTAATCTCATTATGAACAAGATGAATACATTTCCCTAAACAAAACATATAAATACACAAACATACAAAATAGTTAAGAATATAACTATATAAATATACAGCCCAAAAAACAACACTAATAATTGATTAATGTTCACATCTCATTTCCTATACCCATAGGATTGAACTTTTATTTTATTTTTATTTTACATGTTCTATTTACATTTATATGCAATCATGTCTAACTTTTTAATAGTATGCTGACTAGTAAGACCTGAGTAATACATCTGCTCTGAAATAGCCGGTCCATTTATACTCCCAACATTTCTGTCTTGTAACTAACTAAGCTACCTCCTTGTGGGTCAGGGAATACTCTCTGGAGAACCCTGAATTTAAATTTATGATCCTTCCCTTTAATTAAAATATGTTTGAATAAAGCATTAGTCTCAACTCTTCGTATACCCGAGAGGTGTGAGCTTATGTGTTCTTTAAGTTTCTGGTTAGTCTTTCATATATAAAAATGATCGCAAGCTACACAATTAGTAAGGCATATCACATTATCAGTAAAGCATGTAGCATAAGTATTAAATACAAATTCATTGTTAGTAATCAGAAAACCTGAACTACAAAAACATTTCTATTAAATTTTGGCAAGGAGGGTTGAAAATTTGTGTAACTCCTTGAAATAAATTTTAAGCTATCCTCCCAACATATTAAGGACCTCAGCAGAGGAAGGACCAAATAATACCTCTTTAGGGGAGCATTCAAGACTTCAGCTTTGACATCCTCTAGGAAATTCTAAGTAGCCAGGCAAATCTTATCACTGACCAGTGGGCAGCTGCTCAAAACACAGCATTAGCAGTGCCATTAGCACATTCTAGAAGAATCTAGATAATGTTTGGTTACCCAAGGTACTGAGGATACCAATTAATTCAGAGATGTCTTAATTTCTGAAGAAGGGAAATCAACAATTAACTTTCTCATACTGCCAAAACAAGCCTGCACAAACTTAGTCTTACGAGCCTGACAATTCACTATTCAGAATCTAAAGTGGAAGTGGAATAATAAACGTTCTTCGAACCAATCAAGCTTTTTCCCCTGCTAGTCAGAAGCAATAAGGCTAACTGCCATAAGGAGTTTGACAGAGAAATTACTGCAGGATTTGATCTGGCATTAGAAAAAATGGATATTGTGGGACTGTGCCATGTTACACAATTTCCAGATTTTCCAACAGTAAGTAGGTGGTTGACTGTCAGGAAAACACTGGCTGCAAAGACAGCATCCTACAAAGCAACAGAAGAGGAACAGCTGCAACCTGAGGAAACTCCACCTGTAACAAACCATATCTTTGCTGGAATTGTGGTATTTTTTGTTTACACTGAAACAAGTCCTTCATTCTGGCGAAAGTATCAGAAAAATAGAAAAAACTCTTCAGAAGGGGAGTCTGAATAATAATATTCCTCAGGGTCAGATTCGCCATACTGTGTTGTTGGAATTTGAGAAACACAGTCTAAATTTAAATCTTGTCTCCCAGACAAAGGATCAGAATCTGAGAGAGGAATTTTTTTCCTTTATAATAAGGGAATCAGTAAAAACAAAATGAAAACTCCAGCAAAGCTAGAACTTCCACTGAGTAACCCCCCAAACCTCTTGTATCAGAGGCACATGGGATATATGCAGATGACCCTTATGAACATCAGGTGTTTCAGCTAATTGGCAATTCTGAATGCTCATGAATTGTTTCATTTTAATGGACAATTTCAGGCCAATAAAGCCAAACACCACTAGCTGTGGACATGCATATTTCAGCCTTGTCATGATCTCGTCAGCACAAGCACAGTGTTTTGACTAAGCATAAGAAACACAGGGCTGTTATACCCAGCCAATGTCCATTATCATTAGGGTCACTGCAAAAATATCCCACACCTGATGTTCGGTCATTTGCATACATCTCATGTGCCTCTGATGCAAGAGGTTTGGGAGTTTACTCAGTGGAAGTTCTAGCTTTACTGGACTTTTCATTTTGTTTATATTGATTGGTTTTTCAGTGACCTTCTCACTTATTGTTTTAGTTTTTAATAAGGGAAGGATTCAGCATATAAAGACTAAAACACTATAAATAAATGTTTAGCAAAGCCAAGCAAATCTTCCTTATCTAATTTAGGAGAAGATATATCTTTTTTTCTGGAAGAATGAAACTCTTCAGATTATGTAATCTTGCACATTCAATTCTTTGCAAACAGACAAGGAAGTTGTTAAGGCAGTTCAACTTTCCAGGTCTCAAAAATCTCTGCAGATGGTCACTGCAGTCATGAAATTAAAAGACGCTGGTTTCTTAACAGGAAGGTTATGGCAAATCTTGATAAGATTTTAAAGAGAAAAGGCACTGCAATGTCAACAAAGGGACATACAGAAAACCTATGGTTTTCCCACTAATAATATATGGCTATGAGAATTGGATACACAGGATTACGATTGGGTCTCTGATCATAACCAGCTTATCACTGTGACATAGATGCCAAGAAATTCATTTCAAGAACAAAGCATTCACTTCAAGGACAATCGATGGTTACAAGTGGAGACCCAAACATAATTTGTCATGTGCTACCAGATAAAGAAAAAAGAAAGTGTAGAAGTGTAAAGTGTTTTTCAGCTTTGAAAGCTGGTAAAGCACTTAGTGAGTGGTACCACACAGCCAGCAGAATACCTCTCAAGTTCTTTGCTTAAGAATACAGTTATTTGTAAAAAAAGTTTGCTATGATGTGATAATTGTCTATATTTTTATATAGTTTGAAGTCTTTCTTTTTAAAATTGTATAACTACCTATCTACTGTAGTCTGATGTTGTTATTTTACTCATTGTGGAGCTTTTCTCCCCGGGCCTCCACTGAAAATGGGTTTCTGACCCAGTGGACTCTCCCAGTCAACAAATGTCAATATATAAAATAAAATAAATCATTTTGGACCAATCCAGAAGAAATGAAAGGACAAAGGACTGAAATCAGGGACAGTTTGTAAACTTTGTTCTAATTCACTTACAAAGTTAATAGAACAAGTTTTGCTTCAACATGCATTTTCTCAACAATAAGTATAAACCTGTAATGTCTGGCATTACTAATTGAATGAAACAGTCAATGATTTACAGAAAATAATAAAACTAAGAATGACGGGGGCAAAATCAGGGACAGTTGAGAGACATGGCAGGTAGAAACAACGTTTTCTAGCAGAAGGTAAAACTGCTTTTTAAAAGCTTCATTCTGACAGGTTTTCTCTTTGAAAGTATGGCACAGTGAAGGACTTGTAGCTTTTAAAAGCTGTTTTACCTTCTGCCACTGTTATTTGCTGGCTAGTACTTTCCACTGTTATTCCTTAATGAGAAACCTGATCTTAACAGCGCTTAAGGTGTCATCAACAAGGTTTTGTTAAGCATCCTCCTAAGCTCTGTTATGTTCAGGTCTCATGCTAGGGGAAGTGCTGACCAAGGTTATCTTTTTCTCTTGATTTTCGAGCATACTCAAAGTGCTGCATGCAGTACTTACAAGTCTTTGCACAGGAAAAAAAAATATGCTTTTGAATTATGGTATTCGGGAAAATTTGAGAATTCCACGGACTAAAAGATCAAATTCATTATTAGTTAAGGAAACAAACCCATGCTATTCACTGCAAGGTCTATTAGCAAATCTAAAACTCAAATATTCTGACCAAATAATGCAAATGTGGTCTTCTTTAGAGAACACACTGATCTGATGCAGGAAAAGATCAAAGATAAAAGAAAAAAGGGAGCACTACAGACTAAAATGGATAAACAGCATTACTGAAGTAGTGAATGAGAATTTACAAGAACTTGAAGCAGCAGCTGCAAACAGTCAGGCCTGGTGTGCTAAAGTCGATGACGTCACAAAAAGTCAGAATTAACTGCTTGCTGGTCTTGCTGTACACCCACTGCCACATTTTAGCATTGGTTGCTGAAAAGTGAAGATGCATCTTAGGACGGCCTGTGTCTGGGTTATTGTTTGTGGAGGGAATGGAAGAATAAAAATGAAGTGGTAATGTTAGTGGTGGATGGCATCAGCCAGCTAAACTGGAAAACTGAATCTGACTAGAAAAAGCAATGTCTAGATCCTCCCCATGACTATTCCCTTCAACTATCAAGCTACATGTAGTGAGTGGGGCTACCATCAGCTGAACAGTGCAACATGACTGCACATCAGGCAATGTGCCCATGCGTCATAAATATGTACACAGAGTGGTGAAAGGCAGTACAAATAAAATGCACAGTTAAGTCATACGTACGTACAGGGTAGTGTTTTTCCCCTTATAATGCTAGTGGCAGCAGGCCATAAAAGCATACAATAATTTATGAAGAATTAAACCCAGGAACACTCAAGGCAGTTGGCCGTTAGGCACATATTTTAATTAATATATATATATAAAAACTAAGATTTTACTACTATAAAAGGAGTGGACCCCCATCAGTTTAAAGGGCAGCTGTATGTTAAATTTAGCAAGACAATTATTTACTGGCTTATGATAAAAGTTGTCTTCCCCTTTGGGAGAGAAATGCCTTATCCTCTGATTTCCAATGCATTCTGAGGAATTCACTAATGCTGAAACCAACAATGAATAAAAGCAACTTACTGTGAGAAACGGCAATTTATACTGTACTCTTCCAATGAGTTAAATGGGAAAAGTAGTGTTGCATGGATGTGGAGAACTGTAATGTGCTAAATGTTTTGATGGATAACAATGCAAGTTATACCAAGAAAGTGGAGACAGTTTTGATAACTCCAGGTTACTTTTCTTTGGCTACAAGTGTCAGTGGCCAACTGAATATTGATATTTTCTGGGTATTGCCTTAGGTTCCATTTAGTTGAATACATCTAGTAACAACATTATGTGGCTTATAGACCATAAAGTATAACCAGGAGGGGTAATAAAAGGGCAGAAGAGTAACCAATTTAATCTTTTTTTTTTTTTTTTTTTTTTTAGAAATTACTTTTAGGCACTTAATCTTTTATTTTTTTTCAGAAATCTCTCTTGGGTACAACTAGTTTGTACTGAAGTGTAAGGGTAGTGACAGACAGCAAAATGTACATTTCCAGACTTCATAATACAGTGCAAAGTGCTAGCAAAGTGAATTTTGATACATTTTAGGTGTTGCCTGTAGGCATAACAGACTTAGCCAACATCAGGGGTAGTTTGTAAAGATATATGCTCTCAAATGCCTCGTCACAGTGAAGACTTCGGACAGATCTATTCCAGAAGAGTAGGCAATTGAAGTGTCACAGAAACCGAAGCCTACCATTGATATTAGGATTCTACTAAACGTTATGTCAGTCTCTGCACAAACACCACGTCATGGACTTCCAGAGAACAGTCCAGCTAAATCCTCAATGCTATGAGGCAACAGTAAACACTGGTCAATTCCTTCCCATTTCGCTTGTTCTCTTCACAATTAGATCAGGTGGCCATTATGACCCAAAGACAGTTGTCACACCTACTAATCTGCATAACAAGCACTGAAGAAGTGGACATCAATAACTGTGTCCACTGTGACAATACTATTTAATACTGTAGTCAGGGTTATAGATTACACCAGCATCTTCACTTTCTCTTTAAAGTGCATGGCAATAAAGGAGAACACTAGACCATGCTAGTGCTTTTGTGTAGCACAAAGAATGCTATAGCAAGTCGCACACACTAAGCATAAAATGCATTTTTGTTAACTATAGCTCTGATTTTACCCTTAGATTTATCTCAGTCAGCTTCAATCTAATGATGTGATTAAAACTGGAATAAAATGGGAAGCCTTCTCTCTGGTACAGACAATAATAACAACACAGTTAAAATGGGCACAATGTTGTACAGAACCTCTAGCTCCCAGACCACCTCAATTTTAAGAAATCTAACAGAAACACCACTTTTAAATCCTTGCTTAATTTTTAAAATTTTATTGGCCAGCAGAAAATAAGCAAACAGAGTGCAGTTCAGTGACAACCTCATCCACCTCTTTCCATGCTGAGTTGCTTCATGTCAAAAGAATTATACCTGTAACCACAGAATGCTGTAGATTCATAACACCAGATTTGCATCTTGCAGACCTAACACTTTCATTACTGTAATGTCAGCTATTAGGGTAGTTGGAATACATAATGCAGTTAAACAACTAGTTACCTATTTTATTAGCCACCAATAGGTACACATATACGTCTTACTAAGCTCATGGCAAAGAGATATCATTAAGAAAAACAACCACATCACCCAGCGCCAAAATGGTTCCTTTTTTCAGTGTTTTCTTCTTATAAGCCTGAAAGTTTAAATTGACACTCAACATACTATTATTTGATAAGTTAAAAAAGAAAAGTGTGGCAAGTGAGTACATCTGAAGTAGTTTATGCAGTAGTTTCAGTTTAGGGTAAACTACAACCCATAAGAACTCTCCTTTGTCACCATAGTTATATCAGCCTCTTACTTCCAGAAGCAGGGACAACTCTGGAAATAATAAGGGACACTAAGATATTAGGACTATTAACGTGGAAAATTGACAAAAATCAGAGAATGTGAACAAATAAATATTGATTTTCTGATGTAAAAGAAGTCTACAACTTTAATGAATGTTATTATTTACTAAGTGCAATCTGTCATCTTTTCTCCCAAAATCACAAGATCTAGGAGAAATTACGATGAACAGAGTAAAAACTTTAACAAAAATCGGGGACTGTTAAGAGATATGTTTGCCAGCAATAATGAAAAATACTGAAGCTTGGGGTAACAGCATCACTCACTATTCTGGATTTGCACTTCCATGCCAGTCCAGTGTTTTTCTATAATCACCAACTGCATTTGGGCCAGAGTCAGTAAAAGGAAGTATAAGCAGTCCCCAGGCCAGGGTGTCAGTGAAAATTAAAGTATTAAGTAGATTACTTAAGGAACTGAAACTGCACCTAATAATTGTACAATTGGCATCTGGAGCACAGAATGCTAAAACTGTAAAATACATGGGCCGCTACTCCCTGAACAAGTAATTTCTCAGCAGTGTCTGATCAGTCTAACACAATTTATCAAACATGCACTCTACAACCCTTTTTACAACTTGTTCTTAGGTCCTATTACCTCGAAGATAGTTGAGGAGTGCAGGCGCAATGCCATCTGCATGAGGTAAGGAGAGGGTCTTTGCCACCCAAATAAAGCTTCAACACTACCCATTTAATGAACTGGACTCAACTGACTGGAAGTCACTGAAAAAAATACTTGATTTAGTAGTCTCTCTAATTTTAGTGGTACTCTAGAAGTGTAACAATACCACTGATCCTCAAAGCTCATGGGTATTGCTGGACTGCACTCTTACTCACCCCCCCTGTTTCTGATCCACATATCATGGAAGTCCTAAGGCTGAGAAATCAGCTACACAGTTATCCATTTTGGGAAATTAAGATGGGTAGCACTGCATCATGACACATTTTTCTTGAAATATTTAACAGTGCTACAGTATGCAGCAGCCATCTTTATCACAATGCAGCTGGTAGAGAAAGGAACAAGCGAAGAGTTTTAAGGGAAAGGAGAGTGAGCTTTGGCCCTGCTAACTGTTGTATTTCATATTTGCCATGGTAAACAGGGAAAGGCAAAGATAACTCCTTGTATGAGCTTAGTGTTGAAGTGAGAGCCATGTTGTGACTAATGCCTTGACAAACAGCAAAAGGAAGAAATGCTGACAGGCCAAGAAGGTGGAGCTTACTAGAGTATTTTTGGTACAGACAAAACATTCTTTTTACTTCAAGTCTGCCATAGGTGAAAAAGTTCCTTTCAAAAATATAAAAAAAAATGTGATAACAGTTCTTCAAACCTAGCATTATGGACAATTGGACTACCCCTGTTTCTCCTGCCAGCCTTGTTGACTTGGGTCTCCTGAGGCAGTGTAGCAACTGCCTCATGTACACAGACAACCCTCTACTAACAATTCAGTATAGTACAGAGTGCGAGAGATGCATCTACACCAAGAATCTTGAACCTGCTCTCTAGCACTCAAAACAGTAACACTGAAGATGTTGTCAACTCACCCACCACCACTCATGCACATAGTACCACTATACTCATACACACAGTATGCATTCAACACATTACTCAACATAAAAAAAAACTTACAGAAAACACCAGAGACCTCCAAAACACAATACTGTTACAACCAACACAGTTCTCACAGCATCCAAGACAGATAGCAACAGCAGTGTTTCACTTACCAAGCCCTTAAGGTGTAACACTCATACACCAAATTTTCTTGTCATTGGAGACTCCATAATGAGACATACAGATGTCCGACTCACCAGGTTAGAAAGGAGAAAGTCGCAGTCAGCTGCCTGTCCAGTGCCAGGATTGGTCAGATCATACATGCACTCAGGTCTTTCAGCAACAACTACCATTATGATTCTGTAATTTCTCACGTTGGAGTGAACAACCTGAGATGTACCTCACTGGACTATATGAATACAGAGATGATTGAGTGCTGTGTCCCAGGCAGGTATGTCCCTAGCTTTGAGCACCATATTACCCTCACCCAGAATGATGTCTCAAACAAAAAATTGTCGATTTCAATAACTGGCTTAGATTTTGGCATCATTCAAAGGGGATCCAGTTTCTATCATTCTGGGATGACATGGATGACAAACCTTGCTGGTTTGCCAGAGACTATTTGCATCTAGCACCACTCACTTTCAGCTGCTGGTAAAGGCTCTTGCCTCCCCTATAGTGCCTTTTTTTAGGCAAGGTCTCAAAAACTAAATTGCTGACATGAAAATTGTCAATTATAACAAAATAAAGGTTATGCTGCTAAATGCCAGTAGCTTAAACCAAAAACTGCACACCCTGGAAGCAATCCTATCACTGGAGGATGTAGAGGTCTGAAACCACAGAAACCTGGTTCAAGGCCTCAGAGAGTACTCCTGGCCTTGCAAGCCTACAATGCCTTCCACACCTTCACACTGCAAAATGAACATGTGAGAACTAAAGGAGATGGTGTTTCTATCTATATTACAGATAAAAATCACCTCCTGACTAGTTAGACAGGACAACTCCACGGAGTTGCTCCAAGTTCAGATTACTGTGGGTAAGACCCCCCAGCTAGTTATAGATTCCCTTCCATGGATCATGATGTGCACAAGACCTACTTGACCAAACTGGAGTCAATATAAATACTGCCAAACACTCTGGTCATAGAGGACTTCAATTATCCCACCATCAACTTGGAAACCTACTCTAGCCCTAACTCACTAGTGAAAAAGTTCCATGAATTTGTTAACTCAAATGCCCTGGAACAAATTGTTTAAACCCCAACAAGAGGAACAAACTTACTAGATCTGGTCCTCACTAATATGTCAAACAGATGCATCACAGCAACTGTTGGACCCTCATTAGTTAAATCTGACCACAGATCAATCGCCTTCAAACTGGCACTAACATCAGAACTTACAAAGGGTGAAGTCAGACTAAAAACTGCAAAAAGGCAAACTATACCCTCCTATGGGAAGGTATAAATGCATTCCAAGACCCACCTCCAGCTGGAAGTGGTAACTACACCAAAGCTTACACTAAAGCCCTGTACAGTCACTTGTATAAGTGTATAGACTCAGCTGTTCCAGAGAGAGAGTGAAAGTCAGAGCACCAAGTAAAAACAAGCCGCCCTGGTAGACATCCAGTATCAACAAATGCAGAAAGTTGCTGTCTAAGAAAAAGTAGGCGAGGCCCCAACAATGGAAAAGTACCCTCCCTCAGCAGGCAAATAAGACATGTCAAATCCTCCAAGGGTAACTTTGAGAAAAACTTAGCAATAATAGCCAAGGATAACCATAAAGCCTTTTACAGCTACATAAGCAGCCTAAAAGGCAGAAACCAAGCATGTGCCAAACTAGTGACTTAACAGTATCTCACACACTGATCCCACAGAGATAGCAAACTTTCTGGTGGACAGATATGGGGAAAATTTCACTCCTTTATCTCCTCCAAACTTATCACAAACATTGCCCCAAACTTTCTCACCACCCTACATATCTGAAGAGCAGGTCATTAAAGCCTTGTCTAGGGCAAAAAACACAGCCTCTATGGGACCAGACGGCATCCCAAATACTCTCCAAATATTGTCCCCCACTTACTCCTTATCCACTCACTACTACAACTACCTTTCCCCCCTCCACTCCACCCTTCTATATCCCTGTGAATACACCCTCACACATTTCATTCTAATCCTCTCCTCTCAAACTTATTAACCATCTCTCATCCTACACATCCTTCTCACTCAACTCATACTCTGTCTCCCACCATGCAAACAAAATCTGCCAATGCTCTAATACCCTTATTTCTAAGCCTAATCCTCTTCTGCTTACTCTACCTTACTATTCTCCCACAGTTTCAGCGCTCCCCTCTCCCTTTCATACAACTGCGATTTACATTAAAAAAGGCTTTCCCTTTACAACTCCAGCCTCCCCCCACCTCTACAAACATAATGAATCTTTTCTATTTCAAAGGAAGCTCTTCCTGACCCCTAGTAAACCACTTCCCATACCCACCAAACTCACCTCATTAGGTTCCATTATCTACACCTATGACCCATTAGAAAATAGATACTTATCCATACTCTACTCAAAATTTATCACCCTCCTCCTCTGTTCCGGAGATATACACCCAAACCCAGGGCCTTCATACAACTCCACCTCTAAACCACATTCACATAGCTCTCCCCTGCACCACAAATCTCTTCTCCTAGCCACACTTAATGCCAGGTGCCTTTGTAATAAAATACCTTCCTTTCACGCCTGGATCTCTTATAACAAACCTGATATTGTCTCTATCACAGAAACCTGGCTAAAACCACACATAAAAGATACCGAAATTATGCCCCCTAACTATAAACTTATAAGAAGTGACAGATCTCAAAAGAAAGGTGGAGGAGTAGTCTTAATCTTCTCCTCCTCCTTAACAGTAACACCCTGTACTAAGCCCATACCCACACATTTGACACCGCCGAGCTAACCCTCGACCTTCTCAAAGTAAATAACAATAAAACTTTATGCATTGCCTCCCAGTACATTCTTCCTGGTAACAATATCCCTATACTGGAAGATATTCTTGCCTGGTTCATTTCCAACATAAATAGTGAGACTATAATCCTAGGCGATGTCAACGTGGTCTTCCATTGACTCATCTACCCCTTCTCAAAGCACAATTCACACAGCTAATCAAAACCCCTACTAGACCAAATAAAGATTACACCACAGGTAGCATCCTTGACTGGATACTAGTCTCCCACGCAAACTGAGTTTCTGATAGTGGTACTCTCGCAGACTCCCTTAGTGACCATCTCCCTGCCTACATATACCATTCCCCCTCCACCATCCTCTTTCAACACAGACACATTACCACCCGCAACATGCAAAACTTCAACCCCCCTTAATTTTCTCCAATACCTTAAAACAGATAGATTGGAACCCTCTAAAGTCCCTCCCTTTAGATGCCGCTGTCTCACATTTCAGTAGAATTTTCACTGATATACTTAACCATTTCGTCCTCAGTAGAACCAAAAGACTCAGATCCAAAACAGCCCCCTGGCTAACTAAAGACACAAAACTACTTGCGTATCACCGAGATAAAATTTGGAAATACTACCAAAAATGTAAAACTCCCAACTCTCTTGCCAAATACAAGCAACTGCGAAATCAAGTAAAAAAACAAATAGCCACTGACCGTAAATCCTACTACCTTAAACTTCAAAATAATCATAAAAAGCAACCCCAGAAAATTTTGGAATACTATTTCATCAATAATATCCCCAGGCAAAAAAGAGAACCCTTGCCCTGACCCAGACACACCAGACCTCCACCTAGCTACCCAATTTAACTCCTTTTTCATTGACTCCATAGGCAAATGTACCTCTTCTTTCCCTAACAACCCCCCCAACTTAACTGATAACAAAAACTTAACATCCATGAACCCTAAGTCCTCCCCTTTTACTCTCAAATCCATTCCTTACCCACACTATAAAAAAGCTCCTACAAAAGTTAAAACCATACTCTAATGCCCCAGATGACATTCCATCCAAATTTCTACAACTAGCTGCCGATGGCATTGCCCTTCCAATCAGCATCCTAATCAATCGCTCCATTCAAGGAGTCCTATGTACCATACCACTGGAAAAAAAGCCTTCATCATCCCCCTCCATAAAGGAGGTACAAAACTGTTCAATCTCCAACTTTCGCCCTATTGCTATCCTATCCCCTATCTCTAAGATACTCGAAAAATGTATTCACCTCCAACTATTACCCTACCTATTGGACAACCAACTCCTAACTCCTACCCAACACGGGTTTATACAACACGGGTTTATACCAGGACATAGCACCACCACTGCCGTTCTTTCCTTCCTCCAAATCATTACCTCTGCTCGTGACTCTGGGAACATAGTTTCTACGCTCCTCCTTGACTTATCATAAGCTTTCGATACTGTCTCTCATGTGCTTCTACTTTCTAAACTCTCCCATCTTAATCTCTCCTCTTCGTCTATCAAATGGTTCTCCAGCTATCTCTCAGCCAGGGAACAAGCTGTAAAATGGAATTACTGCACTTCCTCTTTCCTTCACACACCAACAGGTGTACCCCAAGGCTCTATTTTGGGTCCTTTACTATTTAACATTTTCATCAATGATTTCCACCAAAAGATCCCCAATGCTAAACTGGTGCAATACGCAGATGACTCCACTATCATCTGCTTAGCCAAAATTCTTCCTTTACTAATAAACCTTACGCAAGAAGCCTTCTCCTCCACTGAGTCCTGGATGCTTGACAATCACCTAGCCCTAAATGCCTCCAAATCTAAAATAATGATCTTTACCCCTTCTAGACATACTGCTGCTGACAAAGCATCCTTCTCTATATTTAGCCTAAACAAAACAACTATTGAAATAGTTCCCCATACAAAACTTCTGGGCATTCTTATCGATGACCAGCTAAAATTTGATATCCACCTACAAATCAATATTAAAAAGACTCATCAAAAACTTGGTATGCTTTATCGACACAGGCGCTACCTTTCTTTGTCTTCTAGACAACTCCTATCTACCACCTACCTCCTACCCTCCCTTTTGTATGGAGCTCCACTACTCTCTAACCTCCAATCATCCCTAAAATCTAAACTTTCCTCATGTTATAACAAAATTTCAAAGTTTGCCACAGGATCCAAATCCTCTACTCACCATTGCAACTCCCTACATGCTCTAAATTGGTTGGAACTCCCAAGCTACCTAAATTTCATTCAATTAACTACAGCACACAAGCTAATTTTCAAACCTTCTAACTGTCCATCACTCTCCTCTTCCCTAAAACTTCACCAGTCACATACAACACTTAGATCCACAAATCAGAACCTCTTAGAACTTTACAAGCCTTTACACGCACCAGGGCAACTTCTACTATCATTCTCCCTTGCCAGATTATGGAACTCTCTTCCGTCTTACATTAGAACTACCCCTAACCTGCCATCCTCTAAAACCCTACTCCACTATCACCTCTACTCCCTCTGGGAGTGCTCCTGTAACCATCCTACCTGATTCCTGATACCTATTCCCTATTCTATTCTACTCTAATCTCTTCCACTGCTTCAATTCATCTCTCTAAAATTCCTTTGCCTAAATACATGTAGTGCATTAAATGAACATAAATTTATTGTTTTTGCTAATATCTTATAAGTGATTGACTCAGCTCATATATTTCAAGATATGTAAAATCTTGCCTTGCTGTATATTGAATGTTAAACTGTTGTTCTCATATGCTGTGCTAATATATTGTATATTGATTTTCTGTCTGGAGATTTTCTCCTCGGGCCTCCATTAAAAACGGGCTACCTTGGCCCAATGGACTTTCCCGGTTAACAAACTGAAATAAATAAATAAATAAATAAATAAACTAAAACATGAACTAGCACCACCATTAAGTACACTGTTCAATCACAGCCTAACCACAGGCTATGTTTCTGTGGAATGGAAAACAACAGTTATTCCCCTCCGGAAAGGTGGCTTAGCAACAGACCCAGGGAATTGCAGATCAATAAATCTGACCAGCCTCATTTGTAAGACCATGGAACGTACCACCATGGAGTTCATAAATAAAGACATAGGCAACCTCCAAACCCTGCAGCCAACCCAATATGGCTTCATCAGGGGCAGATTCCATCTGTTAAACCTGGTGGATTTTTTCGAAAATGTGACCAGGGTCATTGACAAGTGCAAATCTGTGCACACAGCATACCTCAACTTGGTCAAGGCCTTTGACACAATCCCACACTCGGGTATTACCAATAAACTTACCAAGTCGAATGTAAACCACTTTGTTGTAAGATGGGTTGCCAACTGGCTCAAAAACTGGTCACACACTATCAAAGTGGGTGACTCCACATCAACTAGCAGACCTGTCACCAGTGGGGTGCTACAAGGGTCAGTGTTGGGCCCCCTACTGTTTGGTATACACTTCTCAGAAGTTCAGGCCAAAATTAAGGGGCTGTGGCTAAGCAAGTTTGAGGACAACTGCAAACATGGTTCAATTATCGAATCCCCAAATTATGCCATTATACTTCAGGAGGGTCTTACGTAGATCAATGACTGGTGTCTTAGCCACAGTCTCAAACTAAATGCAAAGAAATGCATCATCATTCCCTTCAGTAAAAGCAATGTCCCTTCACACTATCAAATGAACACTACCATCTATGTACCTACAAAGTGGTAAGGGATCTGGGATCAAAAGTAGACTGCAACCTTAACTTTGACCACCATGTGTCTACTGTAATAAAGAAGGCTTTCTACATAGCACACTTGATTAGCAAAGGAGGTTATAACTCCTCTATACTTGTCACTAATCAGGCCCATAATTGAATATTGGCATGTACCGTGCAATGCACCTGCAGCAATTGGAGAGACCTCAGAGATTTCTAACAAAGATGATCATGGGGACTCCAGCACATGCCTTACACACACCGACTAAAGTCCATGTCACTACACTCAGCGTCACAGATTTCTTAGAGGAGACTTATGCCTGGCTTACAGAGGAATCTTCAACCTAAACCTAACGAGTTTGCTGCACATCTGTAAATCAAACTGGGCTAGAGTTACCTGTTCCAGGGACCTAAATATGGCCTGTGACTTCAATAAGACATGCTGGAGGGACAGATTTGTCTCCCAGAGACTGCAGTGCCTTTGGAATAGGCTGCCAATTCATGTGAAGCAGAGCACCTGTATGACACTGTTCAAAAGGAATCTGGACAAGTGGATGGGGCACTGTAAATTCTTACTGGGGATAGCACACACAACCCTCCTGGATATGGGCAGTCATTACTAAATATGATCCTGTGCACTGACTAAGAGTATCTATGGTATTACACTGGGATGAAACAGCTAGGCTTGAAATGACTTCTGAGTCACTAGCCTAGTAACTGCCTATGATCCGTCATCTTTCCCTTTTATTTGCTTTAAATTTAGAGTCACTGGCAAAGAAAATATGAGTGTCAGAAATTCAAAGACATAATTGGTATAGTAATCACTAACAGTCAACTTTATTTTCAGATTATATTTTTTGGACTTAAAAATACAGAAAAGGACACTGCAGTGTTGTGGAGCATTATGAAACAGTTTTAAGTCTTTTTGCAACATAAAATTGAGGAAGATAAAATAGAGGCTATAGCCATAAACTATGTACCCACACATGAACTGGTTTAGCTATACCCATATTTATAGGGGCACAATAAGATGACGAATTTAGGAATATGGATTAAAAAAGCTTTTGTTATGGCTGCTAAGGAACTGCAGAAAGAGACTAAACAAAAGATAATACAAAAACTAAGAAACAAGAAGCTCTTCTTTGAGTATATGAGTAGTAAGATACAAGCAGTGAAAATATTTAGGCCCTTCAGTTTTATATGCAGGTCAGACATATTTTATCAACCAGAAGAGAAGTTGTGAACAAAAAAAAAAAAAAGAGAGCTGAAGGAATTTATCTTGAAGGGTAAGAGGGCAATAGTTACATGGGACAAGTTGATGCTCCCAACAAAAAGTACAGATGTGCAAGTTTACCTTGCTGTAACAGTACATGCTCGAATGATCAAAAGTCTCATCTTTTAGTCAGCTCAGCTCAAGCTGATTGAGTGTCAGTGCATCAGCTCAGCTCAAGCTGCTTGACAGTGTCAGTGCATGGAAGGTGCCCTGAACTCTGAAAGCTAGTTGGAACTTATATCCTTGGCAGTACATAACCCACATAGCTAAGGCTACTGCAGCAGTGATGAATATGATGAACATAAAGTGGCTTAGCAATGCCTGATTTGAAGAGCTATTTAAAAGTTGCTGAGTCATGGCTCGTATACATAGCACAAGCAGAAGGTTATAATTCAAAGTGGAAAGGGATAAAAATAAAGAGGGGGGTGGTTCACGAACTAAGGAGAGTGGTAATTTGGATGCAGATCCTTAAGAGAATAATAGTAACCATACAGATTATATTTATAAAGTTGCAGAAAGTATTTTAGTAACTAAGTCAACACAGAAGTGGAAAAAAAGTTGCCAAAAGGGATGACTTCAAGTACAGGTACAGAAAATAGTCAAGAGGGGCTGTGATTTACTGCAGAAAACTGGCAAAGGAACCAAAGTATTGGTAGCAAGTAACTAGAAGGGGGAAATGTAAAAGAGTGGGATGAGGCAAGGAAAAAGTTTGGACTGCAGGTTAGAGATTGCCTTCCCTACCATGGATTGATATAAAGAGTACAGGCAAAGAAAAAGGGATAGGGGAGCCCAAAGTGAAAAACCTGCCCTCGTAAATGTTTTAGTCAAATCTAGAACAGAAACTGCTTGTTAAGAAGGAATAACTAATAGGGCATATAAAGTAAAATATTGCATGATCAGAATAACAATAAATCAGTGGAGATTAGTAAAGATTGGGACACAAGACTGGAAATGCAATTTACAAGGGAACAATGGGAGGACATATTTATGGCTTCCAAGTATGCAACAAAGTCCAGAAGATTTACAATTTTTGCTTGGAAGTGTTTTTACATGTATTTTTGTACACCAAATACAGTTCAAAGAATTTTCTCTCTGATAGATATCAAATGTTGGAGGTGTGATGGGGAAGTAATTTTAATAGGGGGTGTAAAGACTTAGCAGATTTTAAAAATTCCCTACAGAGTACTCATCAGAAATATTGGGGAAGCAAATGGCTGTAACTAAGGAAATTAATCTTTTGAAATGGGGCACAGGACCTGAACTGCCTAGATATAAGAAAACCTTGTTATGTTTAATTATACTGGCTGTCAAAAACATTTACTAGAAATTGGAAAATTAGAAGCTGAAGTTAAAGTACAAACTTGCAGTTTTAAAAGTACTGTTTTTCATTTTTTCTGTACCTAATTGTGTGTTCCACTGAATAGTGTGTGCTGTGTCTCTCTGCTATAAGAGGGGGTGGTGGTCTTCTCACGTCTTGCTATCTGATATTTAACTGTTAGCCTAGAGGGATTCCTCTGCACTTTAAATGCTAGCCAGAAAGTTTGAGAAATCATTTTATGCTCAACTTCTGAGAGACTTGCTTGGCTATAATCACCTGTATTAGAAGCTGTAGTTAAGTACAAACGTGCAGTTTTAAAAGTACCGTTTTTCATTTTTTCTGTACATAATTGTGTGTTTCACTGAATAATGTGTGTGCTGTGTCTCTCCCTCTCTGCAGTTTGTGTTGGTGTCTCTGGAATTGCCCGCCCCTCCTGTAAGTCTGTATTTCATCACTCCTCCTGAGTCCATCTCATTTGCTCACTTAACCGAATACAGTGAGATCATATTCTGAGTCTAGTGTTCACTCTACCTAATACAGACAGATTTGAGAAGGCCAACCCACTTAGGTTCTTCCTTCCTCTCTCCTTGCACTTTACTAACAAAAAAAAAAAATGCACTTTATTCATCTCCTTATACTGCATTTGTGTTTCCTCTTACTTTATTTTGCTTTTGCCTCTTGTTAAAATTACTCAATTTTATTTATTCTGCTGCATTTATTACTGCTTGGTAGTCCCCTGATTAAATTGTAACTGTTATTCTAAATCTTTTGGTTTAAGCACTTGGGCTTCATACCGGTTTCTTTTACATTAAGAAGGTTTGTAGTTTGCACTGTTGTGGCAGGACAGGTAGCTTACATCCTTCTAAGCTGGGAATTGCTGATTGAAGGCTCAGTGTCTGCTATTCTAAAAGTGTATTAGTTCTGGTTTAAGCACTTGGGCTTCAGGCCAGTTATTCTACATTAAGAAGGTTTGTGGTCTGCACTCTTGTGGGAGGAGAGGCTGGATTCTGCCCTTCTGAGCTGGGAATTTCTGGTCACAGGCTTATTATGCCTGCTTATTTGAATGGTTTCTTTCTGAAATTGGTGCACCTTGTTGCTGTAGCATAGGACCAGATTCAGGCCTGCTGAATCTAGCTTTGTTTGTATAACTTGAGCACTGATCCAGGCCATCTTTTTTGGAGAAGGTTCCCCTGCACCCTAGTAGTGGGAGTGTGCAGTTAGAACTTGTCTGATTGAAGACTGCTGGAACAGGGCTCAGTTTTGAGCTTTTTTTCTGGTTAATTGGGTAACTTGTTTAAATCAGTTTGTTCATTTTCTATTGTTTTATATATAAAAAATTGCACTTTATTCATCTGGTTTTACTGTATTTGTGTTTCTTCCTACTTTATTACTAGGGGCATAGACTACAACTCTGAACTGAGACATATAACAATAAGCATCCCTTTCTGTGCATTTAAAGTGGGTTTTTTATTGTATCTGCTTTATTTTCTGAAAAAAAAAAAAATATATATATATATATATATATATATATATATATATATATACTTGTTTCCCACCTTTCTAAGCTAGTATAGTCCAGTTTTCAAGTTAGTGCTGAATTCAGGGCTGTGTTACAAATCTCTGTACTTGCCCATACCTTACTTGGATAGAAGGAAGTTTCTCTGTTCACCTGTGAGAGAGGGGAGCTTTGAGCAGCCTGTCCCTGGAGGAGTGGTTTCAGCCCAGAAATTAGTAGTTTAGTGGCCATTTTGGGCTAATTTCTATCTCTTTCATTTCACTGCTATAAAAACCACATTTGCCTGGTTTTGCGTGCCGGGCAGTGCCAGTTAGCTATGGTATAACTATTCCCGGCTCCATAAAGTGTCCTCTTCAAGTTTTCCCTTGGAACTAGACAAACTTTCAACTTAAGCACTCAAGCCATTCATTTCTCAGCCCAGCATTTGCTCAAAACTCATAGCAAGCACTTACAAACCCTAGCACTAGACTCCCCCCCTATACTGTAGAGAAGGACAGGGCTCTCTATTTGACCTTACCAACTCTTCAGTAAAACAGTTCACTGTACCTATCCAGGCATGTCCAAAGGGCAGTTTCAGGTGTACTCTCCATCCAACTGGTGAATATGGGCATTTTGAGGCAATGTTACAACTGCCTCATGTACACAGACAACCCTCTCCTCCTACCACCAAACACTAACACATGCAAGAGATGCAATTATACAGCCAAAGGCTAAGCTCTCTCAACCCATGACTGGATCAGACAGTCAAGGGGAGAAGGGAAATACTGCAATCACACCACCAGCCTCACATAGACCCATTAAACCAGCACCAGCAAAAAACACACATAAATACATGAAAACATACTCAGAGGCTCTAAATAAAAATCTGCAAAAGCAACAGAGACCTCCAAAGCAGACATCCAAGCAACCTCCACCCCCCAACACAAACCATGAAACACATATTTCACAAAACCAGAGTGCCACAAAATCACAGCCCTTAAGGCATAATAACATACCCAA
Source organism: Protopterus annectens (assembly GCF_019279795.1). Lineage (NCBI taxonomy): Eukaryota > Metazoa > Chordata > Ceratodontiformes > Protopteridae > Protopterus > Protopterus annectens. The sequence continues at coordinate 658,828,108 of NC_056747.1, forward strand.
CATACTAGTAATAGCTGACTCTATAGTCAGGCACAGTGACGTCCCACTCACTAGGCTGAATAAGGAGAAGGTTACTGTTAGCTGCTTGTCGGGTGCCAGGATCCGCCATATAACACAAGCACTCAGGTCACTCCAGAACAAGTACAAACATGACTCTGTCATTGTCCATGTTGGTGTGAATGACCTGAGCCGTACCTCCCTGGACTACATGAAAAGAGACATGGAAGAGCTCTCTGATCACGTAGCCCAGGCTGGTATGACCCTGCCCTCACCAAGAATGATACAAAGGTATAAAGAAAAAATTATCAATTTCAGCAATTGGCTAAGTTTTTGGTGTCATTCAAAGGGGATCCAGTGTCTGTCTGCCTGGGATGACATGCTCGATAAGTCACGCTTGCTTTGCTAGAAATGGCTTGCACCTGTCACCTTTAGGCTTTCAAGTACTGGCCAAGGCTCTTGCCACCCCATAGTGCCTTTTTTAGGCAAGGCTCAAAAAACAAACCCACCGCCGTAAACAGCACAAGTAACAAAAATCTGAGGGTAATGCTACTCAATGCCAGAAGTCTAAACCTCAAAATGCACGCACTTGAGGCACTCCTCAGTATGGAGAAACTCGATATATGTGCAGTAACAGAAACCTGGTTTAAGGCTCCAGAGAGCACCCCAGCACTACCAGGCTACAACTCATACCATACATTTTGGCCACAGAACCCAGACCAAAATACAAAAGGTGGGGGAGTATCCATATTCATCAAGGATACCCACACCTCCAGGTTACTGGCACAGCACGATGCTTCAGAGATCATCCACGTGCAACTAACAACGGGCAAAACTGCAATTTCAATTGTAGCTTGCTACAGATCACCCACCATGTCCCAGGACCCCCATTCCACATTTCTGGAAACATAAAGGTCCTGCCAAACACCCTAATATTGGGTGATTTCAACTAACCAAACATTAAACTGGGAGAACTACTCAAGTACTAACTCCCTTGCCCAACATTTCCTAAAATTTATAAACTCAATCAACTGGTCAACACTCCCACCAGAGGTGACAACATATTGGACCTGATCATTACCAACATGGGCGACCGGTGATCCACACCGGAGGTCAACCCCATGCTGGTTAGGTCTGACCATAAACAAATCACTTTGGATATCCACATTCCGCCCCCACCCCCAGACAAAGACACCACCGTGAAAAACTTTTCAAAAGCAAACTTCACGTTACTTAAGACCGAGGTGGAAAGTTTCAAAGCCCCCATGCTAAAGGATAACGCTGTCCAAGGTGCAAAACCCTTTACTAATGCATTCTACGGGAACCTACAAGAATGCATGGATCGTGCTATCCCAAGCAAAACCAAGACTCACTCCTCCAAGAAAAGGAAACCAGTTTGGTGGACCCCTGCCATAAACAAGCTATACAAGAGAAGGAGGAAACTAGTACTGAGAAGAGTAAAATCCCAAGAAGGGAAGACATCCCTGATCAGTATCAGCAGGAAACTACGATCCCTCATAAAATTGTCCAAGGCGAGCTTTGAAAGAAAAATTGCCAAGGACTTCAAAGATAACCACAAGGCATTCTTTAGCTATGTCAAGAATCTAAGTGGCAATGCTCAGATATGCTTGGAGTTAATGCAGAATGGCACAAAATACACTGAACCAACCAATATTGCCAACATCGTGACAGACAGGTTCAGTGCAAACTTCACCCCCCTCTCACCTCCAAAAGGGCCCATAACCATACCAGAAGAATGCAGAGCCCCTGAAATCACAGACACTCATTTTAAAACAGCCCTCTCCAAAGCCAAAAATACAGCATCAATGGGACTGGACGGTGTCCCAGGCTGTGTCCTACATGAGCTCAAAGACGAACTAACCCCTCACCTAAACACACTGTTCAAACTCAACCTCTCCACAGGCTACATACCCACAGAGTGGCGCACAGCAACAGTTATTCTGCTCCACAAAGGTGGAGCTACAACAGACCCTGGGAACTATCGCCCTATAAGCCTGACTAGCTTGGTCTGCAAGGCTATGCAGCACATCATCATGGAACTCATTAACAGAGACATTGGGAACCTCCAAACACTGGACCCTACCCAGTTCGGCTTTAAGGGCAGATCATGCCTCCTGAACCTGGTGGACTTCTTTGAGACAGTTACCAAGGCTAAAGACGAGGGAAAGGTGGTACACACAGCATACCTAGACCTCGCAAAGGCCTTCGACACCATGCTCCATTCTGGTATTATAGACAAGCTCACCAGCCTGAACATAAACCCCTGTGTCACAAGATGGGTTGCCAATTGGCTCATGGACAGAACCCACATGGTGAGAGTTGTGGGAGCTAGGTCTGACTATAAACCAGTTACAAGTGGCGTTCCCCAGGGTTCAGTCCTAGGACCTCTCCTGTTCGGCATATACTTCTCAGAGGTACAGGCAAGCACAGGAGGACTATGGCTGACCAAGTTCGCAGATGACTGCAAACTAGGGGCTATAATTGACTCTCCGGCTGACACAGACATCCTCCAAAAGGGTCTCACTGAGATGGATACCTGGTGTCAAAATCATGGCCTCAAGCTAAATGCCAAAAAGTGCATTGTCATCCAATTTGGAAAATACAAAGTACACACAAACTACCACATAGGTAGTAGCCCCCTAAATACAGAAAATGTAATAAGGGATCTGGGGACCCAAGTAGACAGTAATCTCTCTTTTGATAATCACATTGCCAAAGGGGTTAGAAAATCCTTCTATGTGGCCCACCTAATCACAAAAGGGTTTGCATCCAGATCAAAAGAGGTCATTGTGCCCCCTCTACTCATCACTGATCAGACCCATCATATAGAGTACAATGCCCCATTTGGGATGTACCTTACAAGACACCTGCAACAGCTGGAAAGACCACAGAAGTACCTCACCAAGAGGATCACTGGCTTCAAACAGATGCTCTATGCAGCTCAACTGAAGAACCTCCAGCTGTACTCGGTTGCATACCGCCTACTCAGAGGTGATCTCTGCCTGACATACAAGGCCATGTCCAACCCAGAATTGATGGACATGCTCCACCTAAAGAAAACCTTATCCCCTCGAGCCACATGCTCTAGGGATCTAAACCTCACCACAACAATAAATAGGACATGCTGGAGGGATAGATTCCTGTCCCAGAAACTTCCCGTGCTTTGAAACAAGATTCCAACCTACATTAGGCAGAGCTCCTCGCTAACGCTCTTCAAGAGAAACCTTGACGAGTGGATGGGAAACAGAAAGTTTACCCCGGAGATCACTTCAGTGGCTCTGCTGGACAGAGACACTGGGAACTAATCTAAGGGGTCGGCGAAAGCCAACACATTCTGGCTAGGCTTATAAATGCCTTCGGGCAGACAGCCTATGGAAAATTACACTGAAATAACTGGAATTTATTGGAACAATACATACAGAGTAATTTTCGGGAAGAAGAGTAAGGTTTAAGGGACTACATTAAGTGAGCAATTTATGTACCATTGGACTATCAATTGCTATAAAGAGAGAAAACATTTGTAATGTATAATGTATGCAAATGGAAAAAATATTAATATGTTTTTTCTTTTCTATTAATGTGTGTGTGCCAATGTCTTAAGTGATAATTTAATAAAAGTGTTGAAAAAAATAGGGGGGCACCTTGGCCCACAGGCTGTAAACTTGCTTTTTATGTGACTGAATGTAGATCTGTAGATCACTTCCGTGAACTACTCAACCAAAACAGAAATGAAAACTTCAGTTTTCAGAACAAAACCAGAGACTGCATCAACATCAGTATGATGCAACTAACGATACTAACTCCAAAGTTACTATCTCTCAGAGTTAAGCAGTGGCTCCTTACCCCTCCCCGCAGCTGTTTTTTTGATGGTTTTGATTCTAGTCCGATAGTCTGGAGAAGGTCGAGTTCAGCCCACATGCATTCAAACAGGTAAAATGGCAAAGATAATTTCCATACCTTCTAGTTTCCACAAAACTCCTGCAGGTTGTTTTTGATTTTTCATATAATCTCTTGAAATCACAGCCATTAGATCCAGGCCCATGATATCTGACTGTGAATGACTTTGCACTGAACTTTAAAAGGAAGAACGTCTTACCTAGTCAAACAGAATAGGGCATCAGCAGGGACATTCAGGGGAAACTTCTGCTCACCCCCCCACACCAAAGCCAGTAGTGTGAAAGGGACTGTGAAAATGTGCAGTGCAGACAATCCTGAACAGGAAAATAATTTGAATCAAACAGATGACATCATGCTCTTTGCTTGAAACAGAAACTGCCTACATTCAGCAGTGCAACTGAATAACACAGACATACAATGACAAAAAATACAACAAACCCACTTATTTAACAGTTAAATTGTGGCATTCCTGGAGTTTTTAGTCACCACTGCTCATCTTGGATACAATGTGTCCTTGCCAAGTTTGGCTTCACAGTCGGGGGATAAAGATGGCACTACAACAACTTGTCATGTTAGATGAAACAGCTCTGTTTCTTCCTTTTTTTCTGTGAACACAGATATTCCAAAAGGTTCTGTATAAGGGCCACTTTTCATCACAATCTATGTGAATGGCATGGTCCCATTACTACAGTGATGCAAAACAGAACCAAAGCACAGAAAGTTCCACGACTGTCAGCACAGAGTCTTCTCTGAGCTTTGTTTTTTTAATAAACTCTAAGACTGGTTGTCAAACAAGTGCTTATACTTAAATGCCTTGGAAACAAAACTTGCTAGAACTGGTCGCAGTTTGAATTCTCTTCCTATTTCCTACACCAGATAAAGACCCCAACTTTGTTATTACATCACAAAATTCAACAGTCACCAAAGAAAGCCACTTAAAACACAGTAGCTTAGTTTTATTTACAACCACGTAAAAATTCAGTGAGCACATTACAAACATTGTCAGAATAAAGTACAGTTGTGTACACTTACCATAAATGTAGATGTTCGAGTGTATTCACTGTTGCAGTCATCACACTTGGGTTATCTGCCTGCAGGTAGTCCTCAATCGACCCAAATACCAGAGACTTAGTATTTCTGCATCAGTTGTTGTCGCTCCAGGACTGACGTCAGGTCGTCAGGGGTATAAAAACAGGCAGCCAATGCCATTATATCAGTTTTTCTTGCCCCATATGTCAGGAGCCCCCCAAAAGGGAGCTAAGTTATGGTGGAGAAAAACACCACCCGTAAAAAGTAAATACCAATACCTCTGAAAGGGGGGAATAAAAGGCAAAGAGAGAGAGAAAGAAACCAGGGGGCTGGAGGCAGGGAACCCATGACTGCAAGAGTGAAGACATTCAAACATCTACATTTATGGTAAGTGTACACAACTGTACTATGTTCTTCATGTTTTGCTGTTGCAGTCATCACACTTGGGTGGATTCCCAAAGCTGAAGAAGGGTGGAGGCAGTCACGAAGAGTTAGGGCTGGCTAAAATGCCCTGCAGGACTGCTGTTGCAAAGCCTGCCCTGGATTTGGAGAAGATAGGCAAATGGTAGTGCTTGGTGAAAGTGTGTACTGAACTCCAGGTAACAGCTTGTCCCTGGTAGGGACTCCCCTGAGAAATGCTGTAGAGGTAGATGTTGCCCTAGTGGGATGTGTTCTGACCCCCTGCGAGCTTGGTTTCCCATGGTGCTTGTAGCAGAAATGGATGCAATGTGCTATCCATTTAGATATTGTTTGCATAGAAATGGCCTTGCCCTCTGAACCTATTGCAAAGCTGACTAATAACTGGTCTGATTTTCTGAAGGCCTTAGTCCTATCCAGGTAAAATCTGAGCTGTCTGTGCACATCCACGGAGTGCAGGATCCTTTCCCCTTCATTTTGAGGATTAGGGAAAAAGGTTAGCAAATGTATGGATTGATTGAGAGCCACACTGGACACCACTTTAGGCATAAAGGAAGGGTTTGTCCTGAGAGAGACCCTGTCAGCATGGAAAATAATGAATGGTTCCACAGCCATAAGTGCTTGTAGTTCAGACACTCTTCTAGCTGAAGTGATGGCTAGAAGCAATGCTGTTTTCCAAGAGAGGAATTTTAAGTCTGCTGATGCTGCAGGCTCAAAGGGTGGAAGTGTGAGCTTTTCCAGTACAAAGTTAAGGTCCCAAGCAGGGGTGGGTGCTCTCCTTGGTGGCCTTAAGTTGTTTGCTCCTCTCAGGAACTATTTGATAAGAGGGTGAGAAGAGAGGTGGCTCAGTGTTGTAATGAGCCGAAATGGCTGAGGCATGTATCTTAAAGGAAGAGAAGGCCAGGCCTTTGTGGAGTAGATCTAAGTAATCCAGGATTAAAGGCAGGGAGAGAATAGTTGTGTCCTCTTCTTCAGATAGACTCCAGGAGCAGTATCTTTTCCACTTACTCGCATAGGATTTCCTTGTACTGGGTCTTCTGGCTTCAAGAATAACATCCAGCACCTGTTTGCTTAGATGTACTGGGATAGGATTCAAGGGATAAGCCATGCTGCAAGATTTAGTGTTTGCAGTTGCGAATGCAAAATCTGCCCCTCCTACTGAGAGAGCCGGGTAGGGTTCTGGTGTAGGTGCCATGGTGGCACCGATGTCAGGCTGTGCAGGAATGGGTACCAGTGCTGACGTGGCCAGTCCGGGGCAATCAGAATTGTCCTCGGTCTGTCCTGTCTTATTTTGAGTAATACTCTTGAGAGAAGGGGCAGAGGTGGGAATGCATAAATTGAGAGATTTACCCACTGAAAGGAAAGGGCATCCACTTTCCAGGCCCTGCTGTGAGGGTTCCTGGTGCAGAATCTGCTGAGCTGGTGGTTGTAGGGGTAGGCAAAAAGGTCCACTTCTGGGGTCCTCCATTTCTGAATCAGTAGGTTGAAGGTGCTGGGCTCTAACTGCCACTAGTATGGGTCTAGGAGATTTATGCTCAAGTCGTCTGCCAGTGAATTTTGTTTGCCTGGCAGGAATTGAGCTTGCAGATGGACTTGCATGCCCAATGCTGTGTTCCACAGAGCCATGGCTAACCTGCAGAGTGGGTAGGAATGGGACCCCCCCCTCTTGTTGATATACTGCATAACTGTGGTGTTGTCCGTTTTTATTTGAAGTTGTCCTGGAAAGAGTAGGGATCTGAAAGCTGTCAGGGGTGTTCTGCACAGCTAGCATCTCTTTTTGCTTGATGTGCAGATGAATTTGACTTGGGCTCCAGTGGCCCTGAATGCATTTGCCGTCCATGTGTGCTCCCCAAGCATAGTCTGATGCATCTGTCATTAGGGTCTGAGTGGTGTGGGGTTGAGTAAAGGGCAGTCCCTTGTTGTGGTTTGCATGCTTCTGCCCACCAAAAGAACTCTGTCCTTAGACAGGGTATGATAGGAATGACTGTTTCCAGGTCCTGCGAATGTTGGCACCAAAGATTTTGTAAGTACCACTAAAGTTTACTTATATGCAGTCTTGCATATGGAATTAGCAGTATACATGAGCCCATGAATCCTATGGCCTGCAGTATTTTTCATGCAGACAGCTGGGTTCTGATGGCCATTTTTTGAAGTAGGCTGTCAGATAGACTTGTTTTTCTGGAGTGAGGAATGCTATCTGGGATGTTGTGTCCAAGCTTGCTCCCAGGAATATAATCTTTTGACTGGGTACCAGTTTTGATTTATTTTTGTTGATGGTGTACCCCAGGGAAGTGAGAAGGTTTTTTTACAAATGTCAGGTGTTGCAACAGCAATTTCTGACTGTCTGCCTGAGTCAGGCAGTCGTCCAAGTACAGGTAAATTTGGATATTTCTCTGCCTGCAGTATGCAATGGCTGGAGCCAGGCATTTTGTGAATACTCTGGGCGCGGCGGATAAGCCAAAGGGAAGTGCAGAGAACTGATGATGCATAGATCCAGCCCTGAAACGTAGATACTTCCTGCATGACTCCCTTATAGGGATGTGCAGATAGGCTTCTTTTAAGTCTAGGGTGACTAACCACGCATCCTTGGCTAGCATAGGTAGAAGCTGTTGCAGGGTAAGCATTTTGAATTTAGGTACCACCAGGAAGGTGTTGACAATTGAAAGATCCAGGACTGAGCGCCAAGAGCCCTCTTTTCTGGGTACCAGCAAGAGTCGGGAATAGAATCCTTGACCTACCTGTTCCACTGGAACCGGCTGAATAGCTCTGATGGAGAGCAGGGATGGAACTTGGTTTTGAGCCTCTGCCCACTGGTTTGGAGGAAAGTCTAGGAACCCTCTTGGGGTTGGCAGTGAGTGGAAGCAAAATTTGTACCCCTGGGATACAATGTTGAGGACCCATCGGTCTTGTGTGATGGACATCCATTTTTTTGCATGAAGGGCAAGTTTTCCTCCTAGGGGTACAAGCAATTGGGCAGAGGTGGGGAGAGGAAGAGAGAAGTCACTGTGAGTTTTTTCCATAAGAAGGAGGCTTACCACTCCATGCCTTCGGGTTGGGGCACTCCATTGCTTAGATCTCTGGATACCCTGAGACTGTAATCTGGGTGGTCTGTTTCTCCTGGGTCTGGTTTGAGATGGCCTGGAGGGGGCTGGAAAGGACCAGTGTTTGGAAGGGCTATGCCTACTGAATCTAGGGGGTTGCACTTGTAAGAATTCTTTAACAGTCTGCATAGACTTGGCTTTTTCTTCCATCTTTTTAAGAACCTCTTATGCTTTGGTGCCAAACTGTCCTTATTCAAAGGAGCATCTAGTAACTTTGATTTGACATGGTTTTTTTCCTGTGCTTTTCACTATATACAAGTTTTAGCGCACAGAAGGTTAATGCTATTTCCATTCTATGTAATATAGTAATGTTTAGTATAAGATGTCATGGTTTTTTCACTGATGCTGCTTGCTTTTATTTTTAAGTGGTTTAAACAAAGTATTCTTGGTACTAATTTACCAAGTGCCTTTACTTAATTGGCGCATTGTGTCAACAGTTTAGTATAAAATGCACTTGCCCTTGTTCATTAATTGTCTGATGAAGGCGGGTCATTTGTACTCGCCGAAAGCGCTTACTTCTACCGGAATTTGTTGGTTTACAGCTTGTAATAAAGTTGTTCCTGGTTTAACTAAGTGTTCTTCTTTGTGTGCAGTCGGCACTTTTTGGAGTTTTTTGGTCTTTGCAGTTTGTTGGTCGTATTTGTTTGTCTATGGCAGACGCGACAAGAGACACTGGTTCACCACTTATTTTTTCTCAAAATGACTTGGGCAACAATCATTCCGATTCCCAACCCGGGAATCTCACTCAACTAATTGAAGTTTTACTTCACCGAGTGGATGCGTTGACTCAGAAGGTCGAAGCGTTTACCGTTTCCACAGTAACAACGAGGGCCTCGCCAACCGGAACTATCTCTACCGTTTCGAATGCTGATGTAGATTCTATTCCTAACGGTCAACGTTCACCACGCTTGCTGACTGGTAGCATTCCTTCTCCTGAAGCGAGTGGATTTTCCATTCCTAATGGTCAACGTACACCATGGCTGCTGGCTGGCAGCATTCTTCCTTCTGAAGCAAGTGGATCAAACACAGTTAACACAGGTACTCAGCAGCTTTTACTAGCTCCTAATATTTCTTTTTCAAGGGTCCCAGCGGATTCTTTAGACTCAAATAGAACGAATGCTAACAGCACTCGTTGCATTAATGGGATTCCTGTAATACAAACCTTTTTAAATAATGATTGTTTTTTCACTGATGCTAATAACAGCCAGCTAAATAATCTTGACTCTTTTGTGGACAACAACCAGAATTTGGACAGTAAAATAGATAATTTCGATGGGAAACTATTTAAATATAAAAAACTACAACTAGAAATAGCCTACCTACAGGAATGTATCAGAACTAAAGTCATTCCCAAAGGCTTACGCCAATGGCGTTTTCCAGCTGGTTTAACGGAAGCCTCACCATTTTATCAAGAGTTGATTGATCTTTTTGATAGACAAGGCTTCCAATTTTTATCAGCATTAATCGAATTTTATTCTGCTGACATTTCTAAATTAAAATCAGAAATTGAAACCCTGGAGGCAGACATCAAATCGGATGCTGAATTCCCTTGTTACAAGTACGAATTTTGCAGGATTTATTCCAGCATTGAAGCTACCCTTGTCAAACTAACTTCTAACAAGAAGAAGAAATTAGCTAGGGACTTGAAAGATTATGCAAACAAATGTGCTTACCCTAGGCTAACCAAGGGTCTGGCCAACAATCATGGTGAAACCATAACAGTTGGTTCTAGTCTCCACCAGGTTCCGCACTTCAACACTGATAATACTAACTCTATCAATGGTCCTAACAGACCTTGTCAGAAGAAGTCCTAGACTCAACAATAATAACAACGGAAACCCCTCTACCCTCCCTCCAGCGGCAGTTGATGTGACTCCTCTTGTAACTGATCAGCCTGATCACTATAACAACATCAATGACCAGGATTTTCAAGTGGTCAACAACAATCGGAGGAACAATCTTCCCCGTGCTCACTCTCAGTCCAATTCGAGGAACAGGAAACGCGGTCGCAGGAGGTGACGGATTTAACCAACACTGGAACGTGTCCTATTTTGTGCCTGAGTTCTAATGGGGACTTCACCGTGTATAATTACACTTCTCTAGTCATACCACAGGACATTGTTGACTTTCTTGCTAAAGACTTTTCATTTGTTCCAGGGTGTCCTTTGGACATAGGGAGGCTGATTATTGACCTTAAAGTATTCATACGTAAACTTAACTTGAATTGTATAATGGGTAATGATTCTTCTGCGGTCAGCTTACTAAGGGTAGCTAGTTCTTATAACCCTCCTTTACACCCCATCCTGCAATCATTTGAAAAAATGTGCGAGATGGACATATGGGCCATCAAGAATCACGTCATGTATAACAGCCAGAAGAAATCAAGTAATATCACCCCCCTTGAAAGGGATTTCATCCAGTTGGTTAAAGATTGCCATATAAGAGCTATGAAACCAGACAAAGGTGGGGGCATAGTTTTTATGGATCACTACAGATATGTAGAAAGCATGGCTCAACATCTTGATTCTTCGGCCTATATAGTATCATCCCTCAATGAGATTCGAGGTGCATATAAGAAAATCAACAATACACTTAACGATCTATTTTTGGAGGGTTATATTGACACTAACATTCTTCAATACCTGACCATGGCAGCCCCCCGAATTCCCGCTCTTTTCGGTACTCCCAAGCTTCACAAAAGCCTGGAGGCCCCCCCATTTAGACCTATTATAGATGGGAGGGGTTCTATTACCCAGGCATGTGCTAAATATGTTGACAGTGTTCTTAAACCCTTGATTTCTAGTGAGAAGCATATCTGCAAAGACTCATGGTCATGTCTTAGTGAAATTAACAAGCTTTCATATGATGACACCATGGTTCTTCTCACAATAGATGTCAAGGATCTTTACACTGTCATTCCTCAACAGATTGGCATAGCGTGGGTGAGGGAGTTTATGATGGCTAAAAATGTCCAACATGACACCATCAATCTCATTGAAACTTTGTTGGAAATTGTGTTATCGAATAATTTTTTCACCTTTGAGGGGGAATTTTATTTACAAACTTCAGGCGTAGCCATGGGTTCCCCTTGTGGCGGTACTTTTGCCAACGCAGTACTCGCCCACTGGGAATCCACTTTTCTCTTCCATGATGAGTTGTTTAAACAACACATCTCCTGGTATACCCGTTACCAGGATGACATCCTTTGTATTTGGAAAGGGGATAAAGTGTTGATTCCAGCATTTATAGATAACATAACTAAAACAACTGATTTTCTGGAATTTACTTATAACATTCAAGATTGTGAGACCAATTATTTAGATATCTCATTAATCAATGATAGTGTCAATCAAAGGTTCATCAGTCGTATATATAGAAAGCCAACTTACTCTAACGCTTTCTTGCATTTCACCAGTAACCATCCATACCACCAGAAAAAAGCTGTGGTTAAGGGGCAAATAGTTAGAGCAGCCAGGATGGTAACAGACCAAGGTGACTTCCAAGCAGAATGTAACAATTTAACTAAAATGTTCTTGGCAAGAGGCTATCCAAGGTCTTTAGTAGTTGAAGTAGTGACCGAAGTAACACATAAACGTGACTCCGGCCACTTTGTCCCATTACTTTTAGGTCACAACACTGTCTCCTCTATGCCTTCAAATAACCCCACACCCATGCAAGACAGGTCACTGATTGGCAATGACAACTACCACGACAAGACCTCCTTTAAGACCAGTTTCTTACATACTTATTCCTTTGATGCTGTGAAAATCAAAGAAATCATTAATAAAAATTGGGAAATTATCCAACATGATAAATCACTGTGTATGGTTTTGGGTGAATCACCCAAGATCACATACAGAAGAGGTGAGAACATGAAAAGTATTTTTGAAAGAGGGTCACGACCAAAATCTAATAGACCTAGTGGTATGTTTAGATGCGGTGTATGTTCCTAATGTAAGCATATCAAGGTGGGGAGTAGATTTAACATCAATGGTAAGGAGTACAAGGTTATTGGGCATTTCAATTGTGAGTCTAAGGCGGTGACTTACGTCGCACTTTGTAATACATGCAACGTGTTCTACATCGGTAAAACCAAAAGAAAGTTTAAATGTAGAATTTACGAACATCAACATGCTATTTCCAAAGAAGACGTTACCAACGCCTTAGCTAGGCATAGCATTGAGTACCCAGGGCACATTTTTCAATTTTGTGTACTACAACAAAGGGATATTGACACCAGGGGCGGGCCATGGCAACTCAGGTTAGAAATTGATGAGTTGCTATGGCAGATCAGGACTAGGGCTCATATCCCTCCCGGTATCAACGAGGCTCTATCAATTAAATGTGTCCTTAAATGGTTGTCCCACATTAGGTAAATTTTGTACTATGTGTATTTTCATTGAAGTACATTTACCTGAGGCATCATTTAGGGAAGAGTTTCTTTTATCATTATTATTTTTAGTTACTTTTTGGAGCTAGTTTTAATACACTGATCTGTATTTCTAAGATTTTTTTCCTGTGCTTTTCACTATATACAAGTTTTAGCGCACAGAAGATTAATGCTATTTCCATTCTATGTAATATAGTAATGTTTAGTATAAGATGTCATGGTTTTTTCACTGATGCTGCTTGCTTTTATTTTTAAGTGGTTTAAACAAAGTATTCTTGGTACTAATTTACCAAGTGCCTTTACTTAAGTGGCGCATTGTGTCAACAGTTTAGTATAAAATGCACTTGCCCTTGTTCATTAATTGTCTGATGAAGGCGGGTCATTTGTACTCGCCGAAAGCGCTTACTTCTACCGGAATTTGTTGGTTTACAGCTTGTAATAAAGTTGTTCCTGGTTTTACTAAGTGTTCTTCTTTGTGTGCAGTCGGCACTTTTTGGAGGTTTTTGGTCTTTGCAGTTTGTTGGTCGTATTTGCTCCTCTCAGGAACTATTTGATAAGAGGGTGCGAGAAGAGAGGTGGCTCAGTGTTGTAATGAGCCGAAATGGCTGAGGCATGTATCTTAATGGAAGAGAAGGCCAGGCCTTTGTGGAGTAGATCTAAGTAATCCAGGATTAAAGGCAGGGAGAGAATAGTTGTGTCCTCTTCTTCAGATAGACTCCAGGAGCAGTATCTTTTCCACTTACTCGCATAGGATTTCCTTGTACTGGGTCTTCTGGCTTCAAGAATAACATCCAGCACCTGTTTGCTTAGATGTACTGGGATAGGATTCAAGGGATAAGCCATGCTGCAAGATTTAGTGTTTGCAGTTGCGAATGCAAAATCTGCCCCTCCTACTGAGAGAGCCGGGTAGGGTTCTGGTGTAGGTGCCATGGTGGCACCGATGTCAGGCTGTGCAGGAATGGGTACCAGTGCTGGCGTGGCCAGTCCGGGGCAATCAGAATTGTCCTCGGTCTGTCCTGTCTTATTTTGACTAATACTCTTGAGAGAAGGGGCAGAGGTGGGAATGCATAAATTGAGAGATTTACCCACTGAAAGGAAAGGGCATCCACTTTCCAGGCCCTGCTGTGAGGGTTCCTGGTGCAGAATCTGCTGAGCTGGTGGTTGTAGGGGTAGGCAAAAAGGTCCACTTCTGGGGTCCTCCATTTCTGAATCAGTAGGTTGAAGGTGCTGGGCTCTAACTGCCACTAGTATGGGTCTAGGAGATTTCTGCTCAAGTCGTCTGCCAGTGAATTTTGTTTGCCTGGCAGGAATTGAGCTTGCAGATGGACTTGCATGCCCAATGCTGTGTTCCACAGAACCATGGCTAACCTGCAGAGTGGGTAGGAATGGGATCCCCCCCCGCTTGTTGATATACTGCATAACTGTGGTGTTGTCCGTTTTTATTTGAAGTTGTCCTGGAAAAGAGTAGGGATCTGAAAGCTGTCAGGGGTGTTCTGCACAGCTAGCATCTCTTTTTGCTTGATGTGCAGATGAATTTGACTTGGGCTCCAGTGGCCCTGAATGCATTTGCCGTCCATGTGTGCTCCCCAAGCATAGTCTGATGCATCTGTCGTTAGGGTCTGAGTGGTGTGGGGTTGAGTAAAGGGCATTCCCTTGTTGTGGTCTGCATGCTTCTGCCCACCAAAGGAACTCTGTCCTTAGACAGGGTATGATAGGAATGACTGTTTCCAGGTCCTGCGAATGTTGGCACCAAAGATTTTGTAAGTACCACTAAAGTTTCCTCATATGCAGTCTTGCATATGGAATTAGCAGTATACATGAGCCCATGAACCCTATGGCCTGCAGTATTTTTCATGCAGACAGCTGGGTTCTGATGGCCATTTTTTGAAGTAGGCTGTCAGATAGACTTGTTTTTCTGGAGTGAGGAATGCCATCTGGGATGTTGTGTCCAAGCTTGCTCCCAGGAATACAATCTTTTGACTGGGTACCAGTTTTGATTTATTTTCGTTGATGGTGTACCCCAGGGAAGTGAGAAGGTTTTTTTTACAAATGTCAGGTGCTGCAACAGCAATTTCTGACTGTCTGCTTGAATCAGGCAGTCGTCCAAGTACAGGTAAATTTGGATATTTCTCTGCCTGCAGTATGCAATGGCTGGAGCCAGGCATTTTGTGAATACTCTGGGCGTGGCGGATAAGCCAAAGGGAAGTGCAGAGAACTGATGATGCATAGATCCAGCCCTGAAACGTAGATACTTCCTGTATGACTCCCTTATAGGGATGTGCAGATAGGCTTCTTTTAAGTCTAGGGTGACTAACCACGCATCCTTGGCTAGCATAGGTAGAAGCTGTTGCAGGGTAAGCATTTTGAATTTAGGTACCACCAGGAAGGTGTTGACAATTGAAAGATCCAGGACTGAGCGCCAAGAGCCCTCTTTTCTGGGTACCAGGAAGAGTCGGGAATAGAATCCTTGACCTACCTGTTCCACTGGAACCGGCTGAATAGCTCTGATGGAGAGCAGGGATAGATCTTGGTTTTGAGCCTCTGCCCACTGGTTTGGAGGAAAGTCTAGGAACCCTCTTGGGGTTGGCAGTGAGTGGAAGCGAAATTTGTACCCCTGGGATACAATGTTGAGGACCCATCGGTCTTGTGTGATGGACATCTATTTTTTTGCATGAAGGGCAAGTTTTCCTCCTAGGGGTACAAGCAATTGGGCAGAGGTGGGGAGTGGAAGAGAGAAGTCACTGTGAGTTTTTTCCATAAGAAGGAGGCTTACCACTCCCTGCCTTGGGGGTGGGGGAACTCCATTGCTTAGATCTCTGGATATCCTGAGACTGTAATCTGAGTGGTCTGTTTCTCCTGGGTCTGGTTTGAGATGGCCTGGAGGGGGCTGGAAAGGACCAGTGTTTGGAAGGGCTATGCCTACTGAATCTAGGGGGTTGCACTTGTAAGAATTCTTTAACAGTCTGCATAGACTTAGCTTTTTCTTCCATCTTTTTAAGAACCTCTTATGCTTTGGTGCCAAACTGTCCTTGTTCAAAGGAGCATCTAGTAACTTTGATTTGACATGGTCTGGCAAGGTCTGCTCCTTAAGCCAAGCATGTCTTCTCAGTACAGAACCATTGACTGCTGCCTGGCAAGATGCTTCTAGGGCATCAAAGCCATACTGCAAAGAATACTTGCTGACTTGTCTTGCAGAGTGCATAAGCTCCCGCAATTCTTTATTTTCTGCACAGTCTGTAAAGGTTGCCACTTTTTGTTTAATAAGTTCCATAATATGTTGGTGGTACTTCAGCATGTGAAACTGACAATTGAATGCCCTAATAGCAATAGCAAGAGTTGCAGAGGTATACACCTTCTTGCCCCATCTGTCCAAAGCTTTGGAATCCCTGTCCGAAGGGGTGGGATTCTTGGCTGTAGTTGCCTTGATACCTTTAGGCCCCTGGGAAATGATTTCTGGGTCAGCAGTAGGATTCTTGAAAAGAAATTTGTGAGTGTCAGGTACTCTGTAGTACCTTGTCTGGTTTCCTAGGGGCAGGAGGTAAAGCATCAGGAGTAAGACTGGATTCCATAAAAACATCAACAACAACTTCCAGGACTGGGGGTATTGCTAAAGGCCTGTGCTGTAGCAAATCTAGATATTCTCTGAGTCTCTTTTTGGACTGAGATTAGTCTTGGCATTCCCAGTGGAAATGCTCTCTTAAAAGTATGTAAGGTTTCACCAAAAGAGAAATCTTTTGGAGGGGAGACAGAGGGAAGGGATTCCTCTGCATCTGAATCCTCATAAGCAGATAAGGGCATGTCTTCAAAATTAGATACCTCAGAGTCCTCGGACTCCTGGTCTTTTGAAGCTGCAGGGGACTTGGTCTCTTTTCCTCTTAGCAGGGGAAGGCTGACTTCCTCTAATAAGCATAATAAGGTCTTCTGCCATTCTAAACATTTGTCATTGTGGCATGGGAACAGGTGCATGTGCTTCGGTCGTCAGTTTTCTAGGCGTAGTGCGTACTCTTGGCCTAAGAAACTCAGTAGTTTTAGATAAAAAAAAAGGTGCTGGTTTGAGTCGAACATTGGTAGTGCGAAGAACTGCCTCAGAAGCCGGTGACTGCACGGCGGCTCCAGACCCATCCAAGGTACAGACATCCGCAGGTTCCATAGTCGAAGAGTCTCACAGCATACCGAACTCCGAATGGGTCTCGGTAGATGCCTGCGAATCCATTAAAGCAGGCATGAGAGGCTGCGAAAGCACCTCACTGAGTACCGGCAAACTGGTGACTAGCTTAACGGAAGTGTCGTCAGCAGCTTTGGACCTTTGCGGTCTGTCTTTATCCTTACATTTTTTGGGAATATCGGTAGTCAGATGGCTTACCAAAGCCAATTTGGAATATGGAGATCGAGAGCAAAAGAATTTATTGACAATGAGAGTCCGACAACGAATGGTTCAGGCATTGAACAAAGCACAAAACCGGCAGCGAGGTACGTCGTGGTCTGGGCCTAAACAGGTGACGCCGTAAGAAGGAAAATCTCTGTGTGGTATTTGCTTTCCACAGGCAAGACAATTGTTAACTTTTTCTGACATTGGTTAGAGCAAGAAAAAAGGATCCCCAGTGGGGTACTTAGCTTTAGAAGACTTCAGGATTATTCAATTTGTAAACGAAATTTCAGGTAGCAGCTGACTGACACTTGCGAACTGCTTCTGCTTCGAGCTCCTCGGCAGGAAAGACTGATGTAATGTTGTCGGCTGCCTGTTTTTATACCCCTGATGACCTGACGTCAGTCCTGGAGTGACAGCAACCGACACAGAAATACTAAGTTTCTGGTATTCGGGCTGAATGAGGGCTACCTGCAGGCAGATAACCCAAGTGTGAAGACTGCAACAGTGAAACATGAAGAAAGTAGTTGTGTATACTTACCATAAATGTAAATGTTCGAGTGTATTCACTGTTGCAGTCATTACATTTGGGTTATCTGCTTGCAGGTAGCCCACAGTCAGCCTGATTAACAAAGTCTTGGGTCCTGCGTCGGTTGCTGTCCCTTCTTCCATGACGTCAGATCGTCAGGGGTATAAAGCATGCAGCCGACGCCATTACATCAGTTTTTCTTGCCCCAGATGTCAGGTGCCCACCTAACGGGGAGTAATTAAATATATAAGTACAATGATATACCTCCAACAAAAAAGCAAATACACCAAAAAGGCTTTTAAGCATAGTAAAATAAAGTAGAGGTATAGCACAAAGAAGTTAGGGGGCTGGAGGGAGGGTAACCAGGCCTGCAACAGTAAATACACTCGAACATCTACATTTATGGTAAGTGTACACAACTGTACTATGTTCTTCGTGTTTCACTGTTGCAGTCATTACTTTTGGGTAAATTCCCAAAGCTATGGTTGGGAGGAGGAATTTAGATAGCATTAGGACCAGCTATAAGACTGCAGTGGCAAAGCCAGCTCTAGATTTAGAGAAAAATGGCAAATGATAATGTTTGGTGAAAGTATGTACAGAACTCCAGGTAGCCGCTTCTAGGATGTCCCTGGTAGGGACGCCTCTGAGAAAGGCTGTAGAGGTAGATGCAGCCCTGGTGGAGTGAGGTCTGATCCCCTGGGGGATAGGTTTTCCATGGTGCTTATAGCAGAAATGAATGCAATGGCCTATCCATTTAGAAATGGCTTGCTTTGAAATAGCCTTCCCTTCTGCCCCTGCAGCAAATGCTACCTGCAGTTGTTCAGATTTCCTTTGAGGCTTAGTCCTGTCCAAGTAGAATCTGAGTTGTCTGTGCACATCTAAGGAATGCAGTATCCATTCCCCTTTGTTCTGTGGATTGGGAAAGAAGGTTGGCAAATGAATGGACTGATTAAGCGCCACACTAGATACCACCTTGGGCATGAAGGATGGATTGGTTCTGAGGGGCACACTATCCGCATGAAAGATGACGAAAGGCTCCACTGCCATAAGGGCCTGTAATTCAGATACCCTTCTAGCTGAAGTGATTGCTAAAAGGAAAGCTGTTTTCCAAGAAAGAAATTTTAAATCTGCAATAGCAGGTGGCTCAAAAGGAGGTAGAGTGAGTTTTTCCAAAACAAAGTTAAGGTCCCATGCTGGGGTTGGAGCTCTCCTGGGTGGTCTCAAATTGTTGGCCCCTCTGAAGATCTGCTTGAGCAGTGGATGATTGAAGGGGGGGGGGTTCTGTGTTATAATGAGCTGAAATGGCTGAGGCGTGGATTTTAATGGAGGAAAAAGACAGGCCCTTGTGAAGCATCTCAGTTAAGTATTGAAAATCTGAGGTAAATTGGGTGCTGCTGTGCTTATCCCTTGAGATTGGTTCCAGGCACAGAATCTTTTCCATTTTTCAGCATATGATTTTCTAGTGCTAGGCCTCCTTGCCTCTAAAATGATATCCATCACAGGTTTACTGAGGGAAGGTAAAGGAAAGATTATGTAATTAGCCAGGCTGCAAGGTTCAGTGTCTGAAGCTGAGGGTGCAGAATCTGGTTCTCCTGCTTTGACAACAGGGAATGAGTCTGAAGCAGGTGCCATGGGGATAACCATGACACACTGTGCAGGAGGGGGTACCAGTGTTGGCATGGTCAGTCTGGAGCAATCAAAATCATCCATGGTTTGTCCTGTTTGATTTTTTAGTAGTACTTTGGAGAGCAGAGGCAGAGGTGGGAAGGCATAGACTGATAGGTTTTTCCAGCTGAAGGACAGAGCATCCACTTTAGTTTGTGGGGAGTCATTGTGTAAAATTTGTCCAATTGGTAGTTCTGGGGAGAGGCAAACAGGTCTATATCTGGGCTCCCCCATTTGCTTGTCAACATGTTGAAAATCCTTGGTTCCACTTTCCACTCGTGTGGGTCCATGATGTTTCTGCTTAGTCCATCTGCCAGTGTATTTAATTTTCCTGGCAGGAATTGAGCTTGTAGGTATACTTGGTAGCTCAAGGCTGTGTTCCACAATGCCATGGCTAGTCTGCAAAGGGAGTAAGAATGTGTACCTGCCTGTTTGTTTATGTACCACATAACAGTGGTGTTGTCCGTCTTTACCATTAGTTGTCCTGGAAGAATGAGGTCCTTGAAGGCTGTTACAGCATTCTGTACAGCTAACATTTCTTTTTGATTGATATGCAGGTGCATTTGACTTGGGTTCCATTTGCCCTGAATGCACTTCCCTGCCAGGTGAGCCCCCCATGCATAGTCTGATGTGTCTGTTGCTAGGGTTTGGGTGGCAGGGGGTGGTGTGAAAGGTAGTCCCTTGTTTTGGTGGCAGGCCTCTGCCCATCAAAGGAACTCTAGGCGTAGGCAAGGTATGATAGGAATCATTGTTCTAGATCCTGAGAATGTTGACACCATAGGCTTTTTACATACCACTGTAGTTTCCTCATATGCAGTCTTGCATATGGAATTAGAAGAATGCAGGAAACCATGAACCCCAAGGCTTGCAGTATTTGTCTTGCAGATAGCAGGGTTTTTGTGGCCACTTATTTGAAGTAGGTTGTCAAATGAATTTGTTTCTCTGGAGTGAGGTAAGCCATCTGGGAAGTTGTATTCAAGCTTGCTCCCAGGAATATAATTTGTTGACAGGGTACCAGGTGTGATTTCTTTTCATTTATGGTGTACCCCAGACAAGTTAGAACCCTTTGTACAAAGGCCAGATGATTCAAAAGTATGTCCTGGCTTTCTGCCTGAATTAGGCAATCGTCCAGGTATGGGTATATTTGAATATTTCTTTGCCTGCAAAATGCAATAACTGGAGCTAGGTACTTTGTGAACATCCTGGGTGCAGTAGATAAGCCAAAGGGTAGTGCAGAGAACTATGTAGGTATCTTCTGCAAGATTCCCTGATTGGGATGTGCAAGTATGCTTCTTTTAAATCTAGGGTTGCCAACCAGGTATCTTTGCCTAGCACAGGAAGTAATCGGTGAAGAGTCAGCATCTTGAATTTTGGAATCTCCAAAAAGGTGTTTAGAGTAGACAGGTCCAGGATAGGACGCCATGAACTGTCTTTTCTAGGTACCAGGAAAAGTCTAGAGTAGAAACCTTGTCCCTTTTCCTCTTCTGGTACCAGATGAATAGCTCCCATGCATAAGAGAGACAGTACTTGTTTTGGGCCTCTGCCCACTGATTTGGGGGTAGGTCCGGTCACCCGCTTGGTGTTGGCAACGTGTGTAAGTGAAATCTGTATCCCTAGGAAACTATATTTAAAACCCATTTGTCTTGGGTAATGAGTTCCCAGTTCTTTGCATGAAGAGCAATCTTTCCCCCCAAAGGGGCAGTCAGTTGATAAGTGCTTGGAAATTTTAAAAGGAAGTCATTGAGACAGTTTACCATAGGGGTGAGTCTTATTACTCCCAGATTTGAAAGTGGAGGCCCCCACTGCTTAGTCCTGTGTGTCCCCTGGGACTGAAACCTGGGGTATTTGCTGTGTCTGGGTTTGGCTTGAGAAGACCTGGAAGGGGCTGGAAAGGACCAATTCTTAGAGGGCCAGTGCCTACTAAATCTAGGAGTCTGAAATCTTTAACGGTTTGCATAGATTTAGCTTTATCTTCCATCTTTTTAAGAACTTCCTCAGCCTGGTTGCCAAACAGGTGGTCCTGATTAAGGGAGCATCCAACAATTTAGCTTTAACATGATCAGGCAAAGATTGTTCCTTAAGCCAAGCATGCCTTCTGAGCACAGACCCAGTAACAGCAGCCCTGCAAGAGGCCTCTAATGAACAAAAACCACATTGCAAAGTATGTTTTCCAACTTGTTCAGCAGAAAGCATTAAATCCTGTAATTCTTTATTTTCCACACAGTCAGTAATCAACATCATTTTCTGTTTAAGCAATCCAATAACATGTTGCTGATACTTTAACATATGAAACTGGCAGTTTAAAGTCCTAATGGCCAAGGTTGCAGAAGTGCAAACTTTCTTACCCCATCTATCCAGTGCCCTGGAGTCGCTATCAGAAGGGGTAGGATTTTTAGCGGTAGAAGCCTTAATGCCCTTGGGCCCCTATGAAATAGTCTCTGGGTCCGCAATAGGATTTTTAAAAATGGAATTTGTGTGATTCAGGGACCCTGTAGTATCTGTCTGGTTTTCTGGGAGCAGGTGGCAAGGAATCAGGGGCCAAACTAGATTCTGAAAAAGCATCATCAACAATGTCTAGTACAGGAGGAATAGCTAAAGGCTTATGCTGAGGATGGAGTAAGAAATCCCCAAGCCTCTTTTTTGAATCAGAAAAATCCTAACTTTCCCAGTGGAAATGCTCCCTTAGAGTATGTAAGGTTTCCCTAAAAGAAAAATCCTCTGGAGGGGAAGCAGAGGGAAAGGAGTCCTCTGCATCAGAATCCTCATAAGTAGATAAGGGCAAATCCAGATCATCAGAAGAATCAGAAAAAACAGAATCCTGGTCAGAAGATTCATAAACCACTTCAGTCCTAGGCCTCTTAGAAAGGGGGGGGGTTGGCTACCCCTTATTAGAGTTATTAGATCTTCAGCCATTCTTATCATTTGTTTCTTGGGCATAGAGGCCTGAGCATGTGGCCTGGGCGCCAATTTTTTAGGCATGGTTCGTGATTTAGGCCTAAGAGAAGAAGGAGGCGTCGGTTTAATATGCAAGTCCATAGGCGTGAATACACCCTCAGAAGCCAGTGCCTGCACAGTGGCTCTGGACCCATCCAAGGTAGAGACATCCGCGGGTTCCATAGTTGAAGTATCTCGCAGCATACCGGACTCCGAATGGGTCTCAGTAGAGGTCTGCAAATCAGAAGTAGCGAGTAACAAGGGCTGTGAAAGCATCTCACTGAGTACCGGCGAACTGGCGACTGGCTTAGGAGAAGTGTCATCAGCTGTTTTGGATCTCGGCGGCCTGTCTCTGTATTTATCTTTGCGTTTTTTCGGAATCCCGGTAGTAGGATGGCTAACCGACGGCATTTCTGGGTAATTAAACTGAGAACCGAAATATTTAGAGGCGAAAATGTACCGATGACAGATAGTGCGCTGATTAAATAAAGCACAAAACCGACAGCAAGGTACATCATGGTCAGGGCCTAGGCAAGGAATACAGTACGAATTAAAATCTTTATGAGGTATTTGCTTTCCACAAGTAAAGCAATTATTAACTTTTACTGACATCTGTAAGGAGCAAGAAAAAGTTTCTCCAACGGGGTACTCAGCTTTTAGTTTAAGACTTCGGTTTTGAAACTCGAAAACGAAAATTTCAGGAGTCGGCCGACCGGCACTTGTGAACTGCTTCTGCTTCGGGCACTGCACGGCAAGAAAGACTGATGTAATGGAGTCAGCTGCATGCTTTATATCCCTGATGACCTGACGTCATGGAAGAAGGGACAGCAATCCTATGCAGGACCCAAGACTTTGTTAATCAGGGTGACTGTGGGCTACCTGCAAGCAGATAACCCAAATGTAATGACTGCAACAGTGAAACACGAAGAACATCATCCAATACTACATTAGGAATGTTGCAGAAGGCTACGTCATTTTTTATAATGTTCATGTAGCCATAGCCAAGTCATACCTGCACCCCCCCCCCTCCATTTTGTTCTGCTCAGCTAACCGTGACTACCTCTTTTTCATTAACTAGGCTCAAATAACTAAGCAGCAGAATTTATAGATTTGGTTCAAGACATCACAGAAGAAGTCAACACTGCCAGTCACTAATAAACCTGTGTTGGCTAGAATTTCATCATCCTGTGTTCATCCACTCATCACTCACATGCAAGCTGTTATGCATTTTAAAATATCCTTCCTTAACCATTGTCACTGTGTGGAGACACCTGCTCATGCATCCTTAGACAGCATTTTGTTTCCTTTTATACCTGCTGTATAATGCTCAAGCAAGATCTGTCAGTACCAACTATTCTATTCCCTGCGCTTGACCATGTAGTGGCTGCATACACTTTCAGGGAGTCCTTAAATCCTCCAGCATTTATACCTTTGTTTGGGAAGGACCCAGTCTCTGGAACATGCTATATAAGTGGATGAGAAAGTTCTTCAAACTAAAAGGATTCAAAATGCTCTCAATCTCGGAGTTAGCCTACTATGAGGGAATGGAACAAACAACAATTAATGTTTACAGCCTTTACAATGTGCTGCTTGCTTTTACTTTTATTCTAATTTTCTTATTTCTGCTTAAAGCAATTATTTCATTTGTTGTTCTTTCTATAATTTCTTGGTGTGTTGCACATCTTTCCTTCATTTTAATTTTTGTGAAATGCTTACTTTCTTAACCACTCAAACTATTATGACTTAAACTATCATGCATAAATTCTGTGTTATGATTAATCCTCCTAGCACTCCAATGAAAATGCTTTCACTCGTGTAAAAGGCTGGAGGAAACTATAGCACTCAGAGAAAACCAAGAGACACAAGTAGATCATGCAAACAACACATACAGTGACCAGCCATCAGGACTGACTAAACCAGGTTAATATCCCAAGTCCACTCCCAGAATGGACACATTACAACAACGCAGGTAAGATGAATTATCAATTCATACAACCAGCAATCTCCATAAAAGGTCTACAAGCATGCATGCTCTTCTAATGACCTAGCAAGTAATATGAACTCCTTCAATCTTAAAACAGTTCCAATATATCAGATACAAATCTCAAAGTAAACAGAACCTACCATAATAGCATCAGAAAGTCTCTTTGCAGAATATTTGAAATTATCATTTGACACCATTTCATATGAAACAGCAATTAAATAAATAAATGAAAAATATGTACCTAAACATTTGGGAAAAAACAAAAAAACAAAAACAAAAACATACAACTCCCTTCACAAAGGGAAGCAGTGCCATTGACTCAGAAGGTAGCACACACATTTGGTGCTAGGAGACCAGCATGCTGTGGGTTCTATTCCCACTCTAGGTGACTGGATTAATTTTCAAATTACTGATACTGCAGATGTTAAACTGAGGTAATATCTGATTAAGTTAGCGTAGCTCAGATGGATGTAAGAGATTTCATGGGTTAGATGTAGAAGATCCCATGGCACCTTTCAAAACAGTAGGGGAAGTTCCCGATGCCATGTCCAAATTTCCCGAAGTAGTGTAAAATAACACCTCTGGTCTTCCCTGAAATGAGGCCTCTAGCCTAGTGGGATGGACTCAGTCAACAAAGGATTAATAAAACAATCTTGTGAAATTACAGACTTATACTATCCTATTCTCCTCTCCAAAATTCTGAAAAAAAATACATACATAAGCAAATTCTCCAACATAATGTAATCTAACGCAACACTGGTTCTACCCAGGGCACAGCACAGAGTCAGCATTACTCACATTCTTAAACATTGTTAATTACCAAAGGAGTGAAGTCAGATTGCAGTTTCTCTCTTCTTTGACTTACCCAAGGTATTTGACACCGTTTCACATCAATCATTTGTAATAAAATTAGCTACTTTAGACTCAAGGAATGACACTATATCCTGCTTTAACATCTTAAAGCTCAATGCATACATTGGCAGAACATCTGCCCTTTACAGTTACCAGTCACATTATATGCACGACAAGGATTTACACTTGGCCACATTTGTTAATTTCATAAATTACTGGCACAAAAGTAGTTGATGCATCAACAGTGCAATAAGCAAATTACAGAACAATTATCTGAATTACCTGCTCAGCAAAAACTCAACATCAGCTTTAGCTCAACATGCAGCAAACTCTCAGCAACATTAAAAATGGACTGCAGAGTCTAACCTCTTGTTAAGTGCTTAAAAAACTAATTTCCTAAACAAGTGAATTCCAACTTAAAATCCCTGCTACAAAATACATATAGCATGATACTCTCATAAAATACCTATACAGTCTAGCATAACAATATCTTCTACATATTCTATTTATCCTTAATACAATATATACTAACATCTTAAAGCTATATTTAACCCATTTTCCCCCCTCAGTATGACTTTTCCATTTTCTGTACCAAAATACATAAATTAATACGAGACTCTTACAAATACCTATATAGGCTAACATAACAATATCTCTTATAAATACTATTTACCTTAACATACCACCAAATAATGCCTTAAAACTATATTCACCCCACTTCCTTAATATGCGTTTGAGGTTTATCTACAATAATGTACACCATATTTCTTTATTTACTGAGCTCAGTCTAACAAAAGACTGATACTCTCCACACTAACTCATATTTCCGCTGTGCAAAGGGCCTTTCAACTCTGGCTTACACATGTAAATACTTCTAAACTCTATCCAATGCTTTTTCCATTTCAGTTTCTCTCTGCTTTAAATTTGTCATATATATATCAAACATGTATGATCTGCTGTATTATTGTATAAACATTTGTAAAAAGTTGCATGTTAACTGGAATGGGCAGTTTTCCTCCCACAGTCTCTGCTGAAAAGGGGCACTAACAAGCTTAGTTAGACTATCCTGGTAAACAAATAAAATAAAATAAATAATGTGACAGTTAAGTCTTGGACTACCCAGTTTAGACAAGGATTTCTTATCAACAATAAGCTGTATCTTCCTGAAACCATGTCTCAAATAAAAATGTTTTCCATTCTTTCATCTGGGAAAATCCATTTTTCATTGTGATACATTTCTTGACCATCATTAAGAGACACATGAATAATCCAGCTTTGTAAACTAGAACAACTTTGGGCAGATGGATACCTGGCAAATGAAGGGGCACAAACTAACAATGCCTTTGCAGCAAACATTACAACTTTTTTCCACTGCTTCATACATAAAAACAAAAACACTATGTTACCAAAGGTGGTCTCAACAAGTAGAGAAATGCAGGAAAAAAGATAAGACGTACCACCAAGGCTGTCGTGAGACAAACACGCCACATTAAAAGCCAAATTCTTTAATACAAACAGATAAAAATCCAAGTAGCATAAAAAAAGGTTCAGTGTGGATAAGCGCTTTCGGTAAAAAACCTTCAGATCCTCACCCATTAACCAGTGGTTTACTTAAAAAGAGACAGATAGCCAATCAGCAAAAACCAGGAACAAGCTGAACCAATGGGCTTATCATATAAATCAACCATTTGGCATATCAAAATAACCAGTAGGGGCTATCATAATCAATTCCTTCCAGTGTCATGCCAGTCTCAAAGCCATTCATAATAGCAGTTTCTAGTTACTGAAAAAGAAGGACCAATCAACAAAAATCCAGGAACAAGCTAGACCAATGAGCTTATCATATAAAACAACCATTTAGCATAACAAAATGGCCAATAGGGGGCTATCAGAAGCTATTTCTTCCAATCAGAGGCATGCTAGTCTCAAAGCCATTTATAATAGCAGTGTCTAGTCACAGAAAAAGAAGGACCAATTGGCAGGAATCCAGAAACAAGCTAAACCAATGAGCTAGTCATACTGAATCAACTATTTAGCATATCAAAAAAAAATAAATAAATAAACAATAGGAGACTGTTAGGAACTATTTCTTCCAATCAAAAATGTGCCAGTCTCAAAATCCTTCATAGTAGCATTTCATGGTTAATGGGTGAGGATCTGAAGAAGTTTTTTTTACCAAAGCACTTGGATTTTTATCTGTTTGTATTAAAGAATTTGGCTTTTAATGTAACGTAATCCCGCACAAGTGACTATCTTATTACTGTGTATTTCCCAGAAGCCCTAATGACTGCTTCATAAGGTCTTATTATTCCCAGTAGCATCTCACTGTTGGGTTACATTTGCACAACCCTGTCAGAATTCTAGTACAGACCCAGTTTTCTGTACATGAGAAAGTCTTGTGTACTGGCATTAGCATGAGTGAAAATGTATGAATTTTACATAGGAGCATATTAAACTTTAAGTAAGGAAACTGAAGCCCTCCTGAGAATTTACTCTCAACTATTAGTGTAACTTTGACTGTAGGTCTGGTGAGTCTTTAAACATATCTGGCAAGCACTTAGTCCCACTTTACTACCATTCTGTCATTTGTGTATGCTACGGAGGTCATTAAAGAGTACAATATTTTGGTCAGGATTATCATCTTCACCAAACATTCCCTGATGAATGGGTTGTCATACTGACCACAATTTCTGAATATGTACATCCATCAGCCAGCTTAATTCCATTCATATATCGCAAACCTGGCTGATCATGAGCTCCAAGTTGACTCCTAGAAATTTTAAGTAAGATTCAAACCAGCAAGACAGGAATATTTTGCATCTGCTGGCACAGCTGACAGATACATACTTTTTAAAGTTAGCTGTGAGATAAATAGCTGAAACATATCCTGAACTTCTCTTAAAACATAATCAGATAGCTTAAGTAGAATCATACAATACTGGTAGTAAAAATAAACTGTATCCATTTGATACCCATACCATATGATGTGGAATAACGAGTGAACATTGCTGTCCATTTCCCATATAAAATGATCCCTGGTCCACGAGACCTGGGTGATCACATGCTCTGTTTACAGCTACAGCCAATAGTGTAAAACTCATTTATTCTTTGGCTGTTTGCTTACTCCAGTGCATGATCACTGGGATGTGCCACTGCCTAACATGGCACTTAACAGGTACAAGGCTAAAATTCATCCTGAACATGGTACCAATCATCATAGGATGAGCACACAAACATACATACAGTAAACACATACATTGATAGATACATTTTACATATTTACACACAAACACATATATGTATATATGAAAGTAATGTACTTTCCATAACACTAGATCCTTGTTGTCTTAGATTCATCCAGTTCAACCATTGAGGTACCAGATCTGACCTCTGCACTTTTCAGAAGCTTTGGATCTAGGGAGCGGATTCCTCTGCTATCCATAATTCCCTCTGTTCCCCACAGTACCTCAGATCAAGTTTGCTGGTTTACATCATAAAAGTTATGTTACAATCCATATACAAAAACCTACTTAACACATTGGACTAAAGAAAAGGCAAAGTCATGAGGAACTGCAACAACCAGGCTGTCCAAGGACAAGACTCCTGGTCAGGTCCAATCGTTTGACAGGAGTGTAAAGGGACAATTTAAGCAGGAGGACAAAGGAAAGGATGTTGAACTAGACAAAAAACAAGACAACAAAGATCTAGTGTTATGCTAAGTACATAATGTTCGTATCCAATGCTGTTTTCAACTGATATTAATTTTGAGACAAATTCCCAAGTTAAGAAACATAAATAGTATCAAGGAAGGATATTCGGAGACTGGTGGAGCCAAAGGAGGTATGGGACCTAGACTGTACATCCAGCTTATAGTGTGAGAAAAAGGTATGAACAGCAGACAAAGTAGCTGCAGCACAAACTCTTGTCAATAGGGACCCTACCCACGAAGGCAGTACAAGTAGCAAACTGTCCTGACAGAATAAGCCTTTACTTTGATATGCAAAGTCAAGCCAAACGTTTCGGACATGAACATTAAACAATTGGAAAGTCACCTAAACAGAGTGACTTTTGAAACTCCTTGGCCAAATTTAGCTCTGGAGAGAGCACTAAAAAAATGAAAAGACTTCCTAATATCCGTAGCCCTTTATAAATAAAACCTGAGCTGCTGATGAATATCTAGCAAGTCTAAAATATACTATCTTTTGTTAGAAAACGTTGGGGAAAACACTGACAGATTGACAGTCTGATTAAGATTTGCTTTAGATGTCACCTTTGGAAGAAAGTTAGGATTTGTCCTGATGAAAGACCAGATAAGGGGGCTTTACAGGATAAGAACAGCAAATCAGAAATCCACCTTGCAGACATGACAGCTACCACAAAGATGGTTTTCCAAGAAAGATATTTTAAATCTACTGTAGTGGTAGGCTCAAATGGACCATGTGTTAAAGCCTGAACTATAAACGTAATGTCCCAAAGGGGAAGTAGACACCTTATAGGTTGTCTTAAAAGGAAGATCCCCTGCAGAAAGGCTTTTGCAATCTTTAGAGAAGGAATAGAAGCCATATGTGAAAGTTGGAAATAACCACTAATTGTACCTTAATGGTTGAAAAGCTGGATCCCTTTTGTAAACATTCTGCGAAGAAGTCCAGAATGGATGGGAAAGGGGCTGAAAAGTGATCTATCCCTCTGGAAGAAGCCCATAAGGTAAACCTTCTCCATTTGCAGAAATAAGCTTTTCTAGTTTTCAATTTCTGTGTAGAAGACAAAATGTGAATTACTGGAGCAGAAAGACTGGCATCCCTGGTTACCATTAGAACTGGAGGAACCATGCAGTTAATTTCAGGGTTTTCGGGTCTCAGTGAGGCTGACCGGATGCGCAACTCAAAAGATCCCGCTGAAGATTCAACACCCAGGGTGGATGTACTAGATAAGGTCAGAGGGAAAAAAAACAAACTTGCCAGAGTCAAAAGCGGGCAAATGAGGATAACTCTTGTCTTGCACCTTCTGGCCCTCTGAAGAAATTTTGTTATGATAGGAATCGGAAGAAAGGCATAACGGAGACCAGGAAGCCAACTGTGAA
Organism: Protopterus annectens; assembly: GCF_019279795.1. NCBI lineage: Eukaryota > Metazoa > Chordata > Ceratodontiformes > Protopteridae > Protopterus > Protopterus annectens. The sequence continues at coordinate 658,858,370 of NC_056747.1, forward strand.
CTACAGCATCCTGGGTGTTTGACCTTGTGGAAAGATCAGAGCAAAGTAACTGCTGCAGTTGTTCTTTAGGTACAAAGCAAAAAGATCACAGCAAGGTTGGCACCAGAGTCTGACAATCTGCATCAGCACTGTCTGACTGAGGGATCACTCATGGGACAGAAGAACGGACCAGCTCAGTTTTCCCACTAGAACACTGGAAGTCCCTGGAATGTGGGTTGCAACAAGAAAGTGATGGGAGGACATCACCCCTGCTACACACTCATGGCTTCCTGGCAAGTGGATACGATTGGGCACCTTCCTGCTTGTTGATATGCTAAACTACCACCATGTTGTCCATCTGTATAGCAATCACACACATGGGGAGGGAGTCTTGAAAGGCCTGCAACACTAGGAGGACTGCCCTCATCTCCAAGACACTGACGTGAAGACTGGCCTCCATGGCTGACCAAGAACCTTGAACCATCTTCCCTTCAAAATGGCCCCACTCCCACCCAGACGAGAAACATCTGTGGTTACTGTTATTATCATAGGTGGTGGGGAGAATGTTTAAACTTTCAGACTACAGGGGAGGACAACCATCAACAAATGTGTTTTCTGCAAATCACCAGACGAATTGGTGCATGCAGTGGGTGGTACATCAAGGACCACTGAAAAGAAAGAATCCAGTGCAGGACTCGTGTATTATCTTGCCAGAGGGACCAAATTGATTAAGGCAACCATTAAACCTAACAGCCTGAGAATGAGTCCTGTGTGTGTGGGGGGGTGGGTGATGAACCTCTGAAGCTACTTGATGCAGGAACGATACTCTGGACTGCTGGGGTTTGGCTATCTGAATCTGCATGCAGGTGTCATCCAATGAACTCTAATCTGCTGTGGTGGTGTTACTTGCACGTCTACAGGATTGACTGTAATCCCAAACTGCGGGGCAAGGTGGATCAAGAAGTCCCTGGGCAGGACCAGGAAATCTGTGGTTGGTACAGTGAGGAGACAATCATCTAAGCATGGGAACACCTAGAATCCATGCAGTCTGAGATACACTGCTGCCCCTGCCACGCATTTGGTGAAAACCTGTGTGACTGTGGTGTGACCCAAGGGCAGTGTCCTGAACTGAAAATGATTGGCTCCCAGATGGAAATGGAGAAATCTCCTGGACTGATTTGCTATCCTGATATGATAGTAGGCATCCTGCAGATGTACTGAGCACACCCAGTTATTCATCCTCAGTAGTGGTAGGATGAACTGAACTTTGACTATCCAGAACTTTGTTTACAAATTGAGTTTTCTTAGGTCCATGATTGACCTTGGATCCCCTGTTTTCTTCATAACTAAAAATAACCTAGAATAGACTCCTGATCCTGATTGGTCTTGGGGGACCTGATGGATGACTTTTCTAGCAGCTTTTTTACTTTGACTACCATAGAGTCCATCTGACTGGGTGGTATGTCTGGAATATTTCTCATTTTCTGCAAATGTGAAACAAAAAGAGGATTATTCCCTGCACCCAAATTCTTGTTTGATGGCCTGCCAGGCTTGAGGGTGCAGGTTCCCCAACTGTCTTCAAAGTGCAGCAGTTGGCAACCATTCAGAAGCACTGATATGGTTTCTCAGTGAAAGCACTGCAAAATCCCTGATTTTGCTGTCCGCCTCTGCTTCTGGGGCAAGGTCTGTTAATATTACTCCCCCTCTTCCCCAAGGTGGGGCATGTCTGCAGGAGTGTCTTAGCTGAATCCCTGGAATTTCCAAAAGCAGATCTTTTTCTCCCTCTTTTGGTTCCTAGAAAATGACCTTTAACTAGTGGAAAACTAGATACTGTCCTCAGACAGGGTTCTTGCCTTCCTGATCACTCCTTGTGAGCATTTTTCACCTGTGGTCCAAACAGAAACAAATCACTGAAAGGGAAGTTGATGAAAGACATCTTAAGGTCTTCCATGAAATTGCACAGGTGCATCCGAGCATGCTGGCAGATAGCAATGCTGGGACCGGATGCCCTGGCCAAACCTTCGGTTGCACTGGAAAGCAGATGCATGGATACATTCGACATAGCTTAGCGGGTGGACAACTGAGGCTACAGATTTCTGGATGTCCGCAGGTACATTATCCAAGAGGGTCTTGTTCAGCTCCTTCATCATGTCCATCTGAAAATGTATCATATGAGCAAGGTAATTCAGTGATCAAAGTGCAAAAGTCACTGAAGTGCATACCTATTTTCCAAATCTGTCCAAAGGCCTAGACTCTCTGTTAGAAGGATGGACAGACAGGGTCTATATTACAAGATCGAACTTGTAATATCGAAATCAAAAAACGAACAGCCGATTTAAAGGAGGAAATATTTCCCTTGGCCGTTCGATGGACTTTGCCGTTCTGTCTACTGTAGAGTGATCTCGGAGTTGGTATATTTAGTTGGTGGGGGTGGGGGGCACAGCCCCCCACTTAGTTTGAGTGTAAAGTTGTTTTTTTATTTTCGTGGCCAACGGGACGTCTTTCCCTGCAACGTTCAATGTTTTTAGGTTCGATATTACAAGTTCGATGTTTAGGTGTTCGATCACCTAAACTCTTGATCTTGTAATATAGACCTGGACAGACATGGTCTCCTCAGAGAGATCCCTCTTCATGGCTGCGCCACAACTATGGCATCCCACTGAGGGATCCTTGCTCCAATGTGTCCTAATTCTAAGGGCTACTAAAGTGTTTTTTAAAGACTAAAAATTGCAAGATCAAACGTTAAACATTAATTCTGTTTCAAAATTGTTTTAAAACTTATGCTTTTGTGACATATAA